>NC_079152.1:5960945-6260945 GCF_947563725.1 Argiope bruennichi
AAGAGCGCGTGAGAAAGTTTCGGGAGAACACTTCCGCTGGTTCATTGGGACACTTCAAAGGATCCATGGCATTCCTTAAAATATCGATAGATTATCCAAATTTAATAAAAACGTTATTATTATTATTAACCTAATTATTAAATTTATTATTTTTATAAAAGTTATGAATACTATGCATTTAATAATAGAAGAAATAAATAATATTAATCCAAATGAAAGTTAAAAATAACTATTTCTTCTCGATTTTATGTGGACGCCATTTAGCTAGTTTAAATTTGGTTGCGCGACTTTGTACTGCACTGAGTTTCATTTATTTTGGAAATAAGTCCGCTGACTGTCAATAAAATGTGTTGTTTTTATGAGGAACTGATTGCAAAACGCTTCACTTCCTCAAACATTAAACTTTTAAATGACACTCGACACTGCACATTTCAAGAGGCTCTAGCTGAATTGATAAAATAATAAAAATCAAAAACCAATAAATCGTGCACGACCCACCCTGAGGCACGCGGAAAATAATAATAATCAAAGTTTGCTTAAGTTTTTTACCATCTACAATAACATAGTTGGATGGGAAGCTTTTAAATAACGGTAATAATGTGAATGATAATACAAAATGAAAAAATGTAATTTGTGATACCCAAATGAATAATCCTTCATTCAAAGAAATTGGCTTATTCCACAATATTTCAAAAATTGAAAAATGCTTCAAAATGAAAACAAAATGAACCACGCTTTCTCAATCGACGAATTTTGAGAGGGATAGCATTTACAGAGCTTCACAAATCTTGAAAACTATTTGGATACTTCATCTAAAATGTAGACCCAAATTTTCTAACTATAGGGGGCCCACAAAAAATCCCCCCCCTCAAAAAAATACAGATTTTTTTCCCTTTTAGAATATTGTGCAGAGTTAAATTTTAATAAATGAACATTAGTTAATGATGAAGTGCTCATTTATGCAAATGGAAGTGCACATTGAGTAACAAATGAATGGCAACATAAGCGTTCATTCTGAAATGGAGAAAAATTACTATATTGCATAAAACACGGCTAAATATTTATACTAAATTTTTTTTAAAAAGTCATAGCAATCATCTAAACCATTCATCCACTGAAAAAGCATTGGATATCAAAAAAGAAGAAAACAAAAAGTACTGCAAGCGTACCATTATTTATAATAGCAGTAATAACGAAATGCAAATAATGACATGCTTGTAACAGATGAACGAAACAAGCAGATCCAACTCGGTTTGTCACGTTCATTTAATATTAGAGTATTTTTAAAAAGGGAGTGTCTGCTCAAATGATAATAAACATTGAAAAACAGAGACTTGCGTCATTTAATAATCATAAAGGAGAATGGGATTTTGTGTGTTTTGTCCCTTTACAGTATAAACCATTAAACCTAGAGCTACCAAATTTATTATAAATATACTTTGAAGGCTGAAAATGAACTCTTTAAGGTGATTTTTTTGAATTTTAACTAAGATGTTAATTAAAAATGAAATGTTATTTTTACATTTTTTATCCCAGTACACAAGACAAGAATTATTATTACATCTTAAAATTCAAAAAATTATCTTCTGAATGTAACTACTTTGTCGTATTCATTTTTTCCATTTTTAATCGTTTTTTAAAAGAATATTTGATGTGTATTAAAAACAACATTGTTGCCCTGAAACTCAAGCCTTTCTCTCGCTTGAGCTCCTGAATTTTTCTTCCATTGCTGCTCATAAAGACAAGATTCATCTTCCTATATTAGACCATTTTCGCTTTATAGCATGTTTTTAATACATTCTACAAATGATTTCATTTTAGAAATAAAAATTGTACTTCCTTTCTGTATTAAAGCCCATATTTTAGATGAGATGACAAAAAAAAATTAAGGATGATACTTTACCTCTTATGAATAAAACAGTGTAAGTGCGAATTGCACGTTTAAAAAAATTTAAATTTTAAAATAATATAGGCTCTCTTTAATTCATCATTCCTTACTCCGTCACTCCCACTCATCCCACGCACTTGTCTGAACCCTTTATTTGTGATAAACCATGCTTTCCTGTTAAGACTCGGAACCTTATGACTTTCAGTACGCAATTTATCTGTTTAACGTGTTCCCAATTTTTCTCTTTAACATGCTGTTATTGTTTTCCGTACGTAGAAAAATCATCTTTGTACAATTTAGTGATATCTGTATGACTTTCCATAGCCCGGAAATTCCCCATTATCTGACAGAATCCTCTCCTACAGTTCGGACACTCTTTCTTATCCGACAGAATCCGTTCTTATAGTCCGGACACTCTCTCTAATCTGAAAGATGTGTGATCCCATATGTATCGAATTAGACTTTAGATTAGATTCTTCCGCACTTTGTTGGAGAAACTATCACGACCATTACATAAAAATATTTCATTGAAGTTGTCGCAAACAAAAAATTTTGGTGAATCAATGAATCGTAAGAAAGGAGATCAAGAAATAAATGTAAGGAAAAACAATTCCTTTTTCATCTTCACGTGGCGAATAGAGTAATCTCCGGCAGAAGGCCACTTCGTCATTCTTATCGACAAAAATGTGCAAATGCAAAGTGATATGCTCGAAGCAATAACTTTTTAAAATCAGTAATGACCCTGAAAAAAAGGAGAAAAACTCTTAATATAAATTAGAGGCAGTTTATCGAAATTGGATCTGTTTCAAAAACAGCCCAAGCCAAGGGAAGCTTGTGCGAATGACGCAGATTTTTAAAATAAGAAACAAGTAGTCGGCAGAATTGCAGGCCATTCGATAGCATTTACATATTATCCCTCTTTGACGGAAAAGGTTTCTCTCTAGCTCAATTTCTCAACGACCACACAGATAAAGTTTTGATTAAAGCCTCTTTGTTAAAAAATAATTTATGCGTTTGACCTCAATAAACTGCAACCGGGACTGCATACGGAAAGCCAAGAGAGAACGCCTTTTGCCATCATTATGCATCTCCATCGCTCCTCCCTCCGACAAGTGGTTAAAAATTGCGTCTGAAACCGAGTCAAGGACTCGCTTCGACTGCTCTGGATGCAAACAAATCGCCCGTTTAAGAATTGTGCGCACGGTGCCGGCGCGTGAACCACCTGTTAGTGGACGCTCGGTGCGCCTCTTTTCGAGCACAAATAATTTTCAGAACAATGAATGTCAGACACAACATATTTTTTTTTCCAGCTGCCAAGCAATGAAGCAAGGATTATGAAGTGACAAACATAAAAACTGCGACAATCAAGCGAACGGGGAATATTTGTACCTTCGAAAAAATGGATAAGGAACAATACCATATAAGAAAGATAAAAATATTTATAAAGATTATATTATGATTTGAAAATAAGGGACATTTCACAGATTACAGTAATGCATCATTTGTATAGGATTGAAAAGCGAAAAATTTATAAATGACTCTTTAACAATAAGTCCAATAGGAAATCTTAAGAAGACAATGTTTTGCCTATTTTTCGAAACCTTTTTTCTTCAAATTTCGATACCTATAGAAAGCATTCTATTCATTACAATCGTGTGAAATTTTTACAACAGTATTTGTAAACATGATGCATCTGATGAGCCTGTTTATTTTTTCTGTGCAAATAGTATTCATATTGAGAGGACCCTTATCGTGCAAAATATATTTTTTAGATTCTCAAGCTTCACGACATTCATTATTTCTTTGACAGTTTTATTACTAGCATATTTTAATCAAAATAAGTTCATTGCAATCTATATTCATATATTATACACATTTTGGAGTGATTTTACTCTCAGATTAATCGGGCATACCGATTTGTGATTATAAAAGAAATGATCGAATCGCAACGCAAAATCAATTTGGTTTTAAAAAACGGATATTTTTCTATTCTTTTAAAATTAAAATAAGCCATTCGTTCTACATGTCCTATATTTTTCATCAGATTTAAATTTTACTTGCGCAAAAAAATGACTTTTATTTCAAACTTAAATTTTAACAACGAAAATGGACGCTAACGTCCTAATTCCCTTCACACTTCAGTCGAGTGATGCTTGGGAAGAACAACAGTTTTGTTGCACTCAAATATACGATTAAGTTAAAAATGTGCTTTTCAGCTAAAAATTCGAATTTTATTTTCTGACTTGAAACGAAAGCTTCAACGCTTCAGATTTCAATCAGTTCTTATTTTTAATCTTCACATGTCATAGCATTCATAATACTCCCAGAAGTATTCATACTTGAATTCTGCCCATACTCTGCCCATACGAAGGGCAGAAAAAGCACTGGAATCCTCTAGAAATTCGAATTCGCGATTTGGGCGAATCTCGACGTTTGAAATGTCATCGAGTTCGAAAAACACATTTGTGTCTCTGTTTGATCGGCTGCTTTCTATCAAATGTTCGGCAAAACGTATTCATAGGTAGTATGTCTGTCCGGCTATAGAATATAAGTCAACAGGATAACTACAAAACGAAGAGAACTAGACGGATAAAATTCGGTACACAGATTTAGCATCTAGCTATTACTTCCAGATGCATGCAAACGAGGTGACTGAAAAACTTAGCATATGAAATTTGGTATAAATTTTGTGATGACGAGTTTATTTCTGTCTCAGAATTTTGTTTCAATCAAATGACAAAAAAAAAAAAAAACCCGGGTCTAAATCACAATTTCGAATTTCGGATACTTTTAAATAGCATACCAGAATTTTATCGCCAAAACCTCGTCAAGGATGGCAGGATAGATTGAATGAAAATGCTAAATTCACGCAAAGGGTTAATATTTTGTCATTTTTATACGCCGGTGATATGCAAAGCGTTCTAAGAGATTATACGTGAAAGATTGGGAAAGATCACTCCACTGGTTAAATACATTTCCTGAAGAATAAATATTGCGCTGCGATTGTTTCGCGAAACGCTTCATATTTCAAAACCAATTGAATTAAATTGAATGTGGTTGCTTTAAAAAAAAGGGCGAGGATGTAATGGATCAAAGATTTTAAGATTGCTCCGTTTAGACACGTTTTACAGTCTCTATCTGTTTAGAACATAGTTTAATTCAGACAAAAAAGAATCAATAGCAAATTCGAATGATCATAAGGAATTTATTTATTAAAATAGTTTTTATCTTCTCACTCTAGATAGCTTGAGAAATGTGTAAATGGAATAAAAATGAAGTATGTTCATTCATTTTTAATTACACTGTTTTTTTAACAGTAAAAGCCTGCTTAAATTTCGTTAATCAAGCAGAATCGTTAATCAAGGGAAATAAATTTCGTTAATCAAAAGGAATAAAAATAATCTTTTATTTCTCTTCCGTATTGCAAGTGGACATATATTTTGAATTACAAAACTTTCAATGATGTCTGGAGTTGCTTGAAAATGCTTTGGCATCTGTTGGTAGGGATAATAATAGAGTTGTAAAAATTAAGTTCTGATATAGATAATGATAATAAAAAATATCAATATAAAATATTTTTTACATTGATCCATGCATACACAAAGTCTCACTTTTCTTTGAAATCACTATTAAAGCTGCAGATATTTTTTCTTTTTGTTTTACAATCCGAATCCCCATTCATGTTATTATAAGAATAATGAAACGCATAAGATAATGAAAATAAACTTCTGTCTTTAACTCAAATTATTATTGGCGAAGTGCATTTCGGGAAGGCAAGCGATATATTTATTTAATCCTGAGAAGAGTATTGTATAAAAGATTTAAATTTATATTTAAAATTAGCTATAAACACGAAGAAAAATACCAATTTTTTTTACAGCGCTTTAGGTTAGAAGCGAGATTGCATATTTAAAAGGCTAGAACATCCATTTTTTTACAATTTTTCGAGAAACTGAGAGGAAATGAAGAGTAAAATGAATAGAAGGCTTCTGAAATAACATGAACAGCATATCTCTCGAAACTTGATACTTAAAAATATTTGGATGAAAAATCTATCAAAGCTATCAAAAGTGGTACGTTTGTACTTTGAAGGAAAATCAAGCAAAATTTTGCCGTTTCCCTGTGATAACTTCTAAAAATATTACAGTACAAAAAAAATTCATATGTTTTTAAAATTTCAAAAGTCGTATTTTCAATAAGGCCGAATTTTAAATAAATAACTTGTTTCTATTTTTTTTAAAAATATTTTTAAGCGTATTTTCCAATAATCCAATATTTCAGTATGAAAATCTGAACCTACTATCTTATAAAAAAATGCTGATTTTAGACTTCTCTATTGATTGTCTCAAAAAAGATACACCAACCAGCCATTGGAATTTTCCCTAAGTTGATTAACCTAAAATTAAGAAATTATTTATAGTTCTAAAGTAGTGAGTTTCAGAACTTCATATCTCAATAAGATTTGATCGGAGAATACGTTTTATTTATTTATTAGTTGTAATGTAAAGAATCTATCACTGAATATTATTATTTAGGAACAAAGGACTGCATAAATTTCATAATTCATGCGTTTCTTAGAAGCAGATGAATTGACTCAAGTGAAATAAAATATTACTTCTGTCATTTAAATTCTTATATAAATAAAAGCAAAAATTGAATTTTATTATCTATCAGAGAAATTTTTATTGAATAATTCCCTGAAATATTGCATGAATTATAAAAAAGTATTCTATAAGACTCATTAGATATTGATACTGAAAATAACTCTGTTTTTTTAATCAAATTTTTAAAAATACGCGCATTGATACCGCAAATTTTTTAAATCTTAAATTGAAGTTGAATCGTTTCCGCTTATCGCTAAAGCTAAAATTTTATGGGAAAGACAGAAAATTAGAGAGATACATAGTAAAATGAATAAAACGGCGCAATATTTCTATAATAAGTTATTAACTTTTACTATTACATAAATGAGTAAAAATTTGAGGCTTAAAAATATTAGAGAGCAAACTACACGAAATATTGAATATTTTAGCGAGCATTCATTCCGGCAAACTGGCTGATCGTCCAATGCGGCAAGTTCTCTGTAAGTACATGATATGTCATTTTTAGAAATTCTTTGGTTCCATTCTTTGCAGCAATATGTTGGATGGCCCACCGACATGATAATATAGGTTTTGATATCTGTGGTTGAAATGACACTATGTCTGAATGAATGGATGGATTGTCAGCGCATGATTTCACTTTTAACTTAACTCACTAACAAAAACTCTCTCTTTAAGTTACTCAAAGAACTTGATCGCATGTGCCCGAGCATTATTAACAGAATGCAACTTTTCATTAAAACACTGCCAGAATAAAGAAGCTTATTTTGAAAAAGTTTTTAGGTGTGAGTGAGACTTCAGCTTTCATTCAATTTTAATTTAATTGGATGAAATAATTAAAATATAATTTAATTTAATGAAATAATTAAATATTCATTAAATTTTTAATTTAATGAAAATTAATAAATACGTTATTATTTTCTCATTCCGATATTTTAATCATTTTTCATGACATGTGTATCATCCCTGAAATCTGCAGCGGAAGTTTCACTCAAATATCGATCAAAGTCATGAAAAAATGAGAGAAAGTCAATAAACTTGGCTGACGCCAAACACTCATTGAGTTATTCGGCACTATCCGCTTTTTTTTTTTTTTTTTTTTAACTCACCCATTTTCCAAAAATGTGTCTCCAAATGTAGGCGGATGGGGTCAATGGATGGGTTGGCTTTCCAACGCAACATTTGCTTCCTTCTATCGTGCAGGAGAAAGCTATGTTCAGTTTTTCATGCTTAAATAAAAAGTCGCTCTTCCTAAAAAAATCCAAACTGAAAAATGATGGGTATTGAAAAGGTCTATAAATGAGCGAGTCTTAAGATCGTTTGATAAGGTCAGAAAGGAAATGGAACTGCGCGGAGTGGTCCACACTCCCCTCCCTCTGCTTTTTAAAATACTTAGAGTATTAGTCCCCTCCCACCATAAAAATACTGCACTCTGGGCAGGTCGGTGAATGCCGAAAATGCCCATATTTTTATTTCCTAACATGAGAGCTGTACGCTTTATAATGCAGTAAAGAAAACAGGCCATTGTGTATCATTGGCGACGGAAATATCGATACACGGGTGTATGTTTTGGGTGATAAATCGCCGGCATATTGTCAAGACACAACGATCAGAAATTCGATTCTATATGTTGAACTTCTTTCTCCTTTTTATTCTGACCAAAATTTGACATCCATCTTTCATTGTAATCATAAGATCACATACCACATTTCATTTATTTAAATCATAACATGCATGAAAAAGTACAGACCATGAAACGACCCACAATTGGAAGCAATGGGTTCAACATTTGTTAAGAAATCCACACTTAAAATAATAAAGCCACATTTCAATAACCTAAGTTTCAATTGTAGCGTTTATGCATATGCGAAAGCACACACTGACAGACAGTCAGTCTCCAGAAGGGTTTCGTTTGAAATTTGATATTTTGGTCCGAGTACAGAATTTCATCTTCTTACCTCTTTACGTTTTGTAGTTACAGAGGTCCCCTGTAATCGGCAGATAGAGCTACTCCGATTGGATTTTGCTCAAAATCTACAAACTTGGGATCAAGTCTTTGTATCGAATTTCCTCCGTCAAGATCAAAGTGATTTTAAGTTACTGCATTCACAGACAGATAGACAATTTCAAAAATATGATTTGCGCACTCAGGATCGTCTGAAATCTGAAGATACGTCAAGGTCTTTAGTTTGATTTTTTTATATAATCACAGTATCTTCTTTTTATATAAATCGTATGAAAAAGTAAAAAAAAAAAATAATAATAATAAATAAATTTTACAAAAATTAAAAACACACACACACACACACAAACTTTGAAAATATTTTTTTTTTCAATTTGAGAGGATTTTTTGAAACTGTATATAAATGCATTTATACAAAAGAAAACACCTGGTAAAAATTTTATTTCGATATCTGCATTCATTTTCGAAATATTCAGTTTAATCTAAAATAAGAGAGTTGTCAAAAAATGCCTTCAAGCTGAATGCATTTCCTGATGTTCGAATGTCTATTACTTTCGCGAACATTGTTTATGTCTTTATAAGTCTGTTGTCACAGAATAATTTTCTTTTTAAATGCCATGAGCTCCAAATTTTTACATTAAAAAAAAGACTAAAAAATATTTTTCTAAGTTAAAAATTATTTAAAAAACACTTTTGATCTATTTAAACAATCTAAGTGTTCAACGATTAATTTAATAACTTTTTAAATATATTAAATTTTTATTTTACACTTTTCATCACATTGATAGATTTTTACTTAACCTTGAAAAATAGAATTTCATTTTCCAACACGCGCACAAGGTAGTCAGTTTTAAAACATCCCTTCTCCCTATACAGAGAACTACTCAGTGTAAATACTCCAAATTTTTTTAAATACTACTCAAGACATGGGAAAACGTTTTACGCGAACGCTTTTTTTTTTTTTTTTTGCTACTGCTGTTTTGGGCGTAAAAGGGGATAAAACTGGGAAAAAGTCATTCTTATCAGTGACGGCTGTCACCCTGCCAGAACGTTTTGCTTGTTAAGTTGCTTTATGAAAATAAAGGAAAATTCTGAAGCTGCACTTCGAGAGTTTCGTCGACTTAAAAATTTATGCAAAACCATTACTTCCACAATTCCTCAGGAGAATGTTCGCTCGACACGAGAAAGCTGAAGATCTTAGAGTTCAGTCGGGTCGACCCTTTTAGATGTCATAGAAAATCTAAAAGAGTCGATTGTTGCCCTCGTTATTGTTGAGCAATAAATGAGTATCCTTGTAGGCTGTTGTAGTGCACGTGCAGACTCCCTACAATACAGTGCGGAACTTACTGAGAAAAAGGGTGCATTTTTATACATACAAAATTCGTCACTATCAGTAGCCGCTGCTCATCGTCAGGGAAAAGCGATGGAACTTTGCATTCACATTTTTGGCTAGAGTTGAAATGGATACATGGGCAGATTCTGTAGACCGACGAAGCACATTCAAATTTAACACCCAAAACTGTCGAATTTGGGACAAGGAAAACTCTTGTACCTTCCAGGGTATTCCACTTCACTCACCGAAAGGAACAATTTGGAGTGGATTCCCAGCCACGTTTATTCTTGGACCTTTCTTTTTCGAACAGGCTACATTCAGTGGCTCTGCGGCATGCACTGTGATGGTCAGTAGGTACCAAAGTATGCTCGAAACATTTGTTGTACACCAAGTGCAACAGTACGTACCAAGATGGAGCGCCTCCACACGTTGAACTCTGTGTATAGCAATTTATTCATCTGCATTTTACTATTGATACAGAAATGAATCGAGTATTTCCAGCAGCCTAACCATCTCGTTCTACACATCTTAATCCCTGCGATTTTTGGCTTTGGGAATATCTAAAAAAATATTGTTTGTCGAGGACGTCTGGTAACCTTGGTAAATTTGAAAGACAGCATCACTCTGCATGTGAGAAGCATCTCGATGGACCCATAACGATCCGCAGTTGAACAAGTTCTCCATAGAATGCAGATTTTACATCTTGAGGAAGGGAACCAACCCTATTGTACAATTTCTCAAGTATCGATAAGGCCCTTGTGATTAAGTGTTTGATATGTTTGAATAAAAGGTGTTACAAATGTGTGTTTTGTGTCTTTTCAGCATATTTTCTATTGTATAGCGCCATCTCTCGGTGATTCTGGAACGAATTCTTTTTCATTTTGGAGCCTTTACACTGAATAGTTCGCTGTATAGAGAACTCAGGGTAGGGATGCTTTCATTCTGACCACTTTATATACATATATATATATATATATATAACGCTAACGTACTTGACACAGAAATAGCTCTTATTGCTGTTCATTGGCAGATTTCCACGATTGCACTTTGCTAAGAATTGGTACGCAGGTAGATGAGTTATCAGACCACCAAATTTCGCGAATAATCTGCATTCACCCTATTGATAAATATAAATATCTCCTTAAGCTTTCTTCGTAACCTTATTTTGACAAAATAAACGACTCGTGCGTAAAAGCATGGAATGTTGCCGAGAATGAACAGTGACGAATGACAGCATTCAAAGGCGAAAAAATCGCCATACAAATGTTTCAAACTGTTTCATTGAACATTTTACTTAATTCAACGCTTCGCTGATTCATGAAACTGCAAAACCTTATTATAAATATTTGCTCTGGTTAGGGTTCACTGAAAACTCTCAAAGAAAAGAAGATGTAAAAGAAATCAAGAAATAATCGTCAAAGTTTAATCTGGCCGAAAACAGTTCTTAACCGGTAATTACTACGATTTACTTAAGGAAATGTATGATTATATCTTCCAAAACTCATCATTTGATAAGACAGAAAAATATAAGATGAAATTTTAAAAATATACATTTTATATTAATATTTAAAAACCCAAAACGTTAATAATATGTGGAAACAAGCTGGCCGTCAAAGGTGATTGATAAAAAAAAATAAGTTATTCATCTTTTCCACATATTGATACTTTTTGTAATAGTTCAACTAAACTGCTAACAGAAATCAAAATAATAAAGTAAAATAAGAAGAAATATACATAGCATTCCATTGAACTGTCTCCGAACAGAATTCTTATTTTATTCTTATTTTTTAGACTCAATTGATCTTCGAATGGAAAGGAGTCTTTATGATCCAATGTAGGAGAAATTTTTCTGATAAAAAATTCTCGGTATTTCTCAAAATTTAAAATATTTAATTTTAAATACATGCATGGAAAATAAATTTTTCGAAACAAAAAATAAAAGTAATTAAAAACCTAAGTGTTAGGAAGATTCGAGGTTTTAGTCCGAAACATCCAAGTATGATATTACTTTCGATTTGATCCATCTCTTAAAAAAAAAAGAAAAACATCCCCTTAACTAAATAATCTACACATTTTGGAGACAAAAAAAAATGTATATTTAATGTCGTCATAATGCGTTTGAGTATTATCACTGTAAATGAAACTGAAAAATTTGAAAATACATGGGGTGCCCATAGAATAACTTTTTCTCTTTGTAGCTGAAACCAATGAAAAAATGAATCCAAATTTCATGTGAAGCCAGGTAGGTGATAAATTCTGGGGAAAAAAACTCAGCAACAAAAGTCACCCGAGGGGAGATTCTGGCCATGCAGCAACAAAAACAGGTCACAAGTACACTTTCATTAATTCCGGAGTGGTGAAAAAATGCAGATAAAAGTGTGGCTGCAAAAAACTCATAAAAAAGAACCTTATTATTCAGTCTAAGTGTGCCGCAAGCAATAGTTTTAAGGCGCTGATCTTGCACGTTGTTGCATTGGTGACAGAGTTTTGTTTTTCTTAATTTGTTTTCTAAGACTCATTTCCATAGTCTCTTTATGAAATTTGGTTTCATTTCGATCATTCATTTGCTTACAAATGACTTCAAACAGCGAAAATTATTTCATGCTCATCCTGACTTAAACATAATAAATTTATAAGTATCAAAGGCATAATCGTTTAATAATGTTTCCACTAAAATGATTATTTCTTGGATTCTAACTTCTTTCTATACAAGGAGGAGTTTGATTCGCGCATCGAATTTTTAATTTTAAGTTTGCATTTAAATAAAAGTAATTTAAAATGCAAAAATCTCTTAAAAAAGCTTCAAATATTCTTATGTTATTATAATTAAAATAATAAATATCCGAAATAGGATGTGTCTTCTAATTAAGAAGTTGAGTAAATACATAAGTCAGGAGGTTAATGTGATATAAAAATGATTTCGTTCAGTAATGTATTGCAAAATTATTAGCAAAAAACTTAAATTTTTAATTAAAAAATGAAAAATTATACTACATTTTGAAAAATTTATTTTTATTGGCCACCTGTAGTTCAGAAGTAACTGCCGGACTCATTTGCTAAAATATCCTATGGTCTCAGAAGGAGAGCGTCTCGCAGGATTTTTAATCATGCATGCCATGATTTATCCATAGCATGCACGCATGCAATCATCATCATCATAAAGAAATTTTAACTTCTATTCCTTATTTTATAATAAATTTCAATAATATTTATTTTCCTTCATCTTCTTTACTATATCTTGAAATTGCTAAGACACCTTATATAATAAATCGCCCTCTCTCTTTTCATATTAATATATACATATATATACTAATAAGTTATATAAACCAAATTTACAAGGAAAAAAAGGGAATCAAAATTAAACCAAATAAAATAGGAATCCGGCTAGTCTAATCAGTCTAGATTCATCTGTGTTTTAATAGTAGCTGCATTTGCTCTCTCTAAATACATTGATGCTTTTTTTTCTACTTTTTTCTTCTTTTTTTTAGTTTGATTCCGAAATAAATTTTTAGTTTCGTTTCTGAAATAGGTTTTAATTACATTTTGACAGATTCATTAAATTCAACGCTTCGTTTAGATAATTAATGGAAATATTATGTTCTGAATATTGTCATCAAGAAATACATTCAGTCAGAGGAAAGAAAATATGAAAGAGAGACGAACATGTTTTGAAAAATATATTCCACGATTTAACAGTCTAAAAAAATCAATATTCCAGGCGAATAAACTATTCGTCAGACGGTTAATTTTAAATAAACGGAATGCGTTAAAAAGGAACTAATACGGAAAATAGAGACATTTTTTTTTCTTGTTATAAATCATATTTGTATCCGAAACAATCGAAACAAAATATACACACATTAATGTCACTTTTTATTAAATGGGTGCATATGCTGGCATTTAAAAAAACTTTGGTTAATATTATGATATACAGTTCGATACATCTTTTCATCGCTATAAATGGGTGAGCAATCACAGAGAAACCAAAATTTTCTCCGTTTGTATCCTCACCTCTCTTGAATACAAACGGAATAAGACAAGGATTAGTACTTTAATTCTTTATTTCAAGGATTAATTCGGAAAATCTTTTATATTATTAAAAGTATTCGCGATTCCATGATTATAAATGCATAAAATGCATATGCATAAAAAGTATTTAACAATTTTGTTGGTTATAACACCGGGAATATTTTTGAAACGAGTCAGCTGTAATAGCCCTGAATAGAGGGGAAGTTGTAATAGTAAAAAATCAAAGAAGCTTTTCAAACGTAATTCATAGATGAAGTTAATAAGTAAAAACATTTTTAGAAACAATAAATAAACTTGCATAAAATCAAAATTTACAAATTTTTTTCTCTATTTATTAGCTAAAATGTTCGCAAGGGATTTTAGCTCGAGGTTTAGCTTTTCTCTATTTTACTACCTACATTTTTTAGAGCACATGTTCGTTTCTATTCGTTTCGGCTGGGTACCGACACAATAGAACCCACTATAAGAATCGTATTTATCGAACATTGTGATAAAAAATGTGCAAAATCCATGGCATGACATGCATGCTACAACTTACTTCTGTTACATCTGGCCTGCCTCGGGCTTCCCAAGAATGAAGGGCCTATCCATAAATGGGGCCCGATGCAGATCTAGTGAAATTCTCCATTTCATCCATCTATGCATGATCCTGCGCAAGGACTTCACCTGAAATTTCGTACAAATCTGCTCATTTGTGGAAAGACCACAAACCAAATTTCACGTCCGTGGCTTACCGAATGGGTAGCCCAACACCAAAACTTAATTCCAGAAATGTGTTTTTTCAACTCAGGCAGATCTGAAAGGTCGACAAAGCATAGCGGAAGAATTTATATTTATATTGTATAAGATAAATCAAATGATATGATGGATCGAAATTTATAAGTATGGCGATTTCATTTTTTAAATCGAACATATTTGGGTGTTGTTCCAAAAATTGAAAATACAGGAATCTATAGATTTGCTTATCGATTGTATTCACAATTTTGAAAAACAGGTAATCATGAAAATGTATCAAAATGACGAAAAAAAGAGGCGATCCTTCTTTCTTTCGAAAAATTCACGAGAGGTTCGAACCTCTAGTCAGAAGCATGCAAGAATACTTTAACTTTGATTCATCTATCTTTATGTCAGTTTCAATATTTGCTTTTAATGAGCGCAATATAACGCACAAAAACAGATTTAACATAATCTAAACGCGCGTGCATTTAAATGCAATTGCATAAGGCAATTAAAAATATTCTTGTAAAACACAGTCAAACCTCGCTTGACGAGCACCTGGCATAACGAGCGAAACAAAATAAAACAAAGTGACTCGTTTAGTGAGCGATGTTTCGCAGAATGATTGGCGAGGAGACACCGTGACGTCATATGGTGTATTGGCCTGTATCAGTATGTGTTGAGTGCTTTTTTGAAGAAAGTCCTTCAATTTACATGAAAGAAGTTTTGACAGGATAGCGTTGTCAGACGCGACTTCGAGGAGTTCGAGCAAGTGCCTGTGGAATCTTATTAGAGGAGTTTTTTTGTGTCTCCGGCCAAGATGATGGGGCCAGAGTTAAGATAGAAAAGACATCGATGAGCTGGGGGAATAACACAGACATAAGATTCGAAGAGCTGCACTCCAGAGCAAAAAACAGAGAGGGTCAGGACAAGAAGAAATAATAGACGCAACAGAAGGATAACATTCTTATGAAATGAGGAAGATGCTGAAAGCGTGGGAAATTATGGCATTTGAAAAGCACCACTCTGATAAGGCAGTAGCTATTCGCATTATAAACCCTTTTAACGTCAATAGTGTACCTCATTTTTCCCAAATTTTGAATCGTAGGCATTCTTGACAAATTTTTTTTAAAAGCGTGCATTATAAATTTGTTTGGGAATTTTTTTTTTCAAAATGGAATACATTGTCTTATTTTATATGGATTCCCATAAGAAAAAGAAAAGTTTTTTATGAGCGAGTGTTTCGCATGACGCATTCGTAAGATTTGGGAACACATTATGCTTGCTAAAAATAAGTTTGAAAAATTTATTAAGAGATGGGATATCACTAAAAAACATTTGAATTTTGAATTGAACTTTTGAATTTCAAAATGGTATAAAATTTATGTTTGCTTAAAGTTATTGATAAAGGTCATAAAATGTCGGCCGATTTATGTAAAAATGTAATAAACCTTTTTAAAAAACCTTAGGAAGTAACTATTTCTCAAGAAATAAATTGGGTGACAAATGTAGTGACTCCAGGTTTAACGTAGAATGTCTGATCTATTTTTTCACCTTAACGCAATTTGCAGACAGTAAACAATCTGCAACATAAGATTATTAAACTAGCTAAGGCATCTCTCCCTTCAAAGTTTCTCTCCAATAAAGGTGTTATCCCCCTTCTTAAACGTGCCCAAAATTAGAGACTTTGGGCAAGGCCGAGAACGTCACAAGTGTCCAAATTTTTATTTTTCCAAGTCCCACTCATAACAGTTGTGTACTTTGTAGTACAGGAAAGAAAATCGGTACTTGTGTGTCATTAACATCATGCCATTTGGAGATCATTTTTACACAAAAAAGACACTGAACGTGCTATATTCGGAAATGAACGGACGAGATGCGGTTAAAATACAAATACCAGAAAACAGAATTCAGACCGGTTGGAATCAAAATTTGATACAGAATTACAATGAGAGTAGTCAGAAGATCACATATCGAAATTTATTGATTGGAGTCATTCTGTGTTGAAGTCTGTATTCATGCAAATGCACACACCGACAGAATCCGTGAAGGATTTGACTCGAAATGTGATGCAGGTCTGCTTTTCAGATGCTATCCCTGTCATCGAATGTCATCCATCTTGTTTTATTTGTTATTGCGTAAAATTATAGTAATCAAACAGCAACATTGAGACATCCTCTGGATGGATTTCATTCGAAATTTGATAGAAATCTGCAAACGTGGTCTAAAGACTATATTCCAAATTTTATCTCGCTAACTCAAAGTATTTTTGAGTTTTTTATGCTCACAAACAATCAAACTTAATTCCCTCATATATATTTTTTTAAACTTTCCAAAGACAGGTTGCAGCAAAATCCACACTTACGAGCAGCCCATTCCCGAATAAGGCTTCGACAGAAGACCCTCCACTCCTGGCTAAGTTATAAACATTACCATTTTAAAATATTCCAATTAGTGGACCGACGCTAAAATATAAAGGAAGAACACTCATTCATAGAGATGCAAATAGGACCTTTTAATGGCTTGGGTACCTGTTTTAACAGCAGAAAAAGCATTTTTATGCAAATATTCTTGCCTCAGTGGATTTTAAAAAAAGTGAAGTTTAGATTTGTTATATGGAAAATCTTGAACTTTATGACCTAAGAGATGTTTACAATGCCACGAGAAGAATTTTTCTTACCATTTACTGCCATACTTAATTTGAATTAAAGAAAAAAGTATTCCTCGCAAAAGAGTCTAATTATATTAAATTTGATGATTTTTTTTATAAATTGGCGCCTTTGTATTCCGCTATAATCAAATCCTTTTTTACACAATTTAATGTTCCTGATTCGTTAAGTTAAGTAGTTTGCAGCATCGGATTATGGCAGACATGAACATTTTTTTCATTTAGCAGATTCCTCTTCTCTGTTTATTGTTTGCGTAGACCTTCCGAAGGAACCGATACACTGACTATGACACATTTTTAATGACATCATTGCGCAAATAAAATTTTTTGTCTATATATTCTATTTCAAATTGCACATTAATATACATTGCATTGACATGCATTATGATAATATAATTTTACTTTGGTACATCATGTAAATTCGCAGTTGAAAGCAAATTCATTCTCTTATATTGAGCAATGGGGAAAAAAATCAAGGATTAAATATATAATGCAGAGCACCAACTCTCTCTCTCACACACACTTGTAGCAATTTGACGAATATTACATTTACGTTAAGGAAGGATATTCAGAAACTAAGTTCCGCATTGAGAAAAGATTGGAATTGTCAAAAATTCGAGATCTTGACGAATCTCCGAGTTGCGCACGAAAAACACATTCTGTAGAAAACGACTGTCTGTCGGTCGGTCTGTGACAAAGATAATATAGAATAGCTTTGATCTAGGCAGAAGGATTTTGGTATGCCATCGTTCTATCCAATTTGCACATTTCTGTAAAGTTGTGAGCCAGAGGAAGTTTGTATCTCCGAATACAAATAAACACGAGCTAGATGGATAAACTTCAATACATAAATTTAACATTTATATAGTAGAATATTACCTCTATATTATCGGAGCTGGCATCGCTTCTCCAATCACACCAGCAGGAGGTTGTTTGGCTCCGACGGATTTAACGTGCACTAGACCCGCTCTTGGGCGGAATCGGGTCACCCTCCGGTTCCGAAGCCGAGACTTTACCACCATGCCCCTGATATAAATACCAGAAACCTGTAACCAAATCCAACAAGGAGTTAATGTCTGTCGGTCTGATCATTCAAAAGCATATAAAATTGACAACTCAAAAACCGCAATGATTTAAATATATCAAATATGGTATGCGATTTTGTGACGGCATCTTTTCTATGTCAGATTCTGGATTTTGGTCTCAATTGGATTGAATAAAAAATAGTTACATTAATGTCTAAAAGAGTATGTGGAAATATTTTGAGAGGCGGGGAGGTTACCGCTCCTGCTGGTTTTCGTCATGTATAACACATGTCACAATTTACATACAATAACTCATTCTACAGACATTTTTAAAGATATCATTTGAATTACTTTTTTCAGCCGAAATGCTCCATTTTTAGGTTAAGAAAAACAATTGTCAACCAACAGTCTTCACTCATTCCTACATGACGTTATCTATGTCTTTTGATTGGTTTCATATGAATACAGAAAAACGTTATATTTCAAATGCAACATTTATCTGACGTAATGGCATATTCCATCCATACATATTTTCTCAAAAGAAAATTGGAGGATTTTATTAAAACTTTCTCCTAAGCAAAGAGTAAATATTCTAGTTGCTAAAATAACAGACATCGACTTTTGAATGAATCTTCGTATTTTAGAACTCCTAGACACAAAATAAAGGCAAAACACACACACACACACACATACACACACACACACACACACACACACACACACACACACACACACACACACACACACACACTTTCTTTGAAATTATGCCCATATGTCTGTAAACATGATAAACCTGGAGATTTCTAATAATTTTTTGTTGCAAACTACATGTCTATTCAGCCATGTATACCTGAATACGTTAACTCAAAAATGCAAACATTTTGATAAGTAAAATTTGTTTCATATTTTTATCATCGAAATGTTAAGAAATTTCGGACACCATCTGTCAAGGAGTTGTTTGTCTGGGAGCGCAATGGTTCAGAAAGACAGCACTTTAAGATGATGGAATTCTATATGACGTCCTGAAATCAGAATGGTGCATCTGTATGAAAACGAACGAAAGGAAAAAGCTCAAAATGCATATTTTACTTTTAAAAAATACCACGAACACTAAATATGCTCTACGATCTCTTTAAACCTTTTTAGCAAACTTTCTATTAAAGGCGAATTTGTGTTTTAGACGCATTTTCCACAATTGAAACCAAAATTTGAATTACAACTACAATTGCGGAGACAAAAGCAAATGCCAAATTTGCTATATTTGGCGGGGGACTTTGGGAAGTCTGAGAGGGGGGGGGGAATTGAATCCTATTTTAATACAGAATTTTGTAAAATTGCCTGGAAAATGTAGTAATAAATTATTAAACAGAATTTTATGCATTCCGTTTAAGTAGATTAAATGTCTTCTGTGACACAGATCTATTTTCTTACCAAAAAAAAAAAAGAATGGCAACCTCCCCACACCCCTCCCGTTATAACGAGAAGTTCCAGAAAAGAAAACAATGCTCAGTCCATTGTTTAATAGTGTCCACAGAGAATAAGTTCCCGCAAATGAATAGCGATGAATCATTAAGATGTTTCGGGATGGCTGAAATTCGTGGGACTTGCGCAAAATAAGAGAACGGAAACAGTTGCATCAAGTCGCAGGTCGTCTATTGCTCACAGATTTCTAACACCCGTTTGTTGACCCTCCACTAGCATTCGATTGATTAACCTATATGATTCGATTGGTTTTCCATTTGCCCAATATAAAAATGAAATTAAACAATGTTAGAGTTTCCGATCCTATAAGCAGATCTGATGCACACTTTTTCAAAAGAAATCTGAAACATATATTCCATTGGTTATTGAAGCACTTTAACAAGTACATCACAATTTATTTTTAAGAAACCGTTTCTTTATTTATACTTAAAAAAATGTCTTTGCACCAAAAAATATAGTGGAAAGAACCGGGTATGCACGAGCTTTGTCAGCCGATTGAAATCCAAATTTGATACGAAATGACTATTTTAAAAACAAGATCACACGCGATATTTCAGTTGTGCAAATCATTTCGTTCTTGAGTCGTTCATTCATCAATGAGCAACTCATTGATGAATTTGATTCAAAATTTAAAGCGGATCTACTCAAAAGATGCCAAAACTGTGGACTAAATTCAACTCATTTAGCTGCTTAACTTTTCTAGTTATCGCTTTCACTTGCATCTCGGCAGATAGATGATAGATTTTAATTGAAATTTGATAAAAATCTATAAATATGATATAAAGACCATATATCAACTTAATCCGCCTAGCTCATTTTATTTTTCAATATTTGTGTTCACAAATATGCAAATAATATAAGTCCACATGCATGTTTCACGCGTTTGTAAATGCCTGAAACGTAAAGACTCAAGGTCATTTTTTTTTTCGCTATTTCGGTACTATCTCTTTGTATCCTTCGTCCACGAGAAAGTAAAATTCTTGTGAACAACAATTAATTCTCCTGAGTAATGATTCGCTTCCAACAACTGAACGCGCATTCTTCTCTGCAACTTTGAATGCGAAGCACGTCATCCATCCGATACTCCATCCCCCGTTCGGAATTTTTTTTAAAGATGAATTTCTTTAAAGAATTCTGGAAAAGGTTCAACATCGCCTTCTTACAGTCAGAAAAACCTGTTCCTTGAATCAATAAAGAATAGGAAGTAGATCACTCATTTGTTAAGCGAAAGGGGTTTCCGCTTTTATCTCTACGTGGTTTCGAACGTGGAGGGCTCAACAATCAAAGTCTGATAAGGTTCGAAACTTCAAGGATTCGGCCCAAGGTCTTGCAATCTGCAGGTATATAAGAGAACACCTGGGAGCAGAAAGGCACGAATATTTCTGTTCGCAGTGCAGAAGTTCTTCGCTTTTCTCTTACAATGAAGTCTTTGGTGAGTATTTATTGCTTTCTTTAGAACCAGCCTCCTTTCATGACCCATTCCTAATGGTTCCTAAAATCTTCAATTAAATATTTTGTGTAACTATGGCTTATTTAGCAAAATATTTTGTAAACTTCACATTTTGATAGACATTGAACTAATACTATTTTAGGAGTTTTGTTCATTCGGCTATGGATTTCGATTGACTGCTTTTTTATATATACAGTTACATCATAGGAAAAGTACCACTATTTAAAACAGAAGGATCTTTAAAACTTTTCTACCGTTTTCTGATTTTGAACTTAAATTTTAATTTTAAATGCAACAAAATATTTTTAAAAAATTATTAAAAGAAAGCCTTCAACTGAAACCAACTCCAGTACTAATGAAGCCAGTATGGAAAAAATAAACATCATCTTGATCTTAACAACAGTAAATGAAATATTAAAGTAAAGTTGCTTCACAAAATAGGCTTCAAATATCTAGAAAAATCAATTAAAAATATCTGAGAAAATTTTTGGTATCACTGAAAAGATAATACTTCAAATTTTAACATAGAGCCAAAATAATTTTTCTGCTGTCATATTTTCGAAAGTTATTGCGAAAAAGTGCCAACATTTTGCTTCATTTTTTGTGAATCAAAACTAATTAAAATGTCAAAGAAAAAATCGTTCCGCGGTTCTCATTTCCAAAGTATATATATGAATGCCAGATGTGGTCTAGCACACACAGATACATATACACAAGTAGATTCCTACACATTTATCTTTTGATTAGTAGGGATTTGCCGTCTTTGGCGACCGGTTGTTTCGTCCTTCGTACTAATTATACTAAACACAATCCGCACTCAGCTTGTGCCCTGAAAATAACGATCGTTTCCATAGAATTTCTTGTGCAGGATTCGATTCATAGCGATTCCCTTCAAGTCACTTTAAGCTTCCAATTCAACTTCCAGGCATTCAACTTTTTTGTGCATACGCAAATAAACAAGCATTTCGTCCACACTCACACGTTTCGTGATTTTCGAACCATTCTATTTCGATATCGGGACGAATTTTCATGTTTCAAGCCACCCACAGCGATTTCGAAAAATTTAGGATATACAGAATTCGATTGATGAACACATCGCATTATACATTTGAATGTATGAAATGATGAAGATTTTGATAAATCTGAATATTTCACATCGTAATATTTATAAGCAAAGATCTTTATTCGAATCTTTCATCGTGGTGTTTAAAAACTCTCCAATGCAATGGCATACGATTCAATAAAAATAGTAAATTAAAAAAAAAAACACACACACACCTGAAGTGGTCTTCCCAAAACTTTCTCGCATACTCTAATAGAGGTGTTATCTCAGAAAACATCTTGCAATGCATTGGCGTACAATATTATGAAACCTTTAGAATGAATTTTTAATTTTAATTTTAATTTTTAATTTTTTCAATAAATTTATCGTGCCATCCTTGGTGAGCATGTTGGTGTTGAATACCTGGATGTGACTAACAATATTTGAAAATCGAAAATGGAATTGAGACGCCTTTCTCCCAACCGATTGTTACAAAAATTGGATACAAAAACTTTCGTGACTTAAAGTCACAAAATCCCATAACACATTTAATATATTTAAATCATTTCATTTGTGAGGTGCCACTTTCACATGTTTCTGAAAGTACAGACCGACAGACGGCGAACTGTTGGTTGGATACGGCTCAAACTTGGACCCACACAATAAACACCAAATCTACAGAAGCTCATTGCCATTTAACTCAAAATGTGGTAAGTGTCTACAGTCTAGGTGTTAAAGCTGTATTCCGAATTTTACCTATCTAGCTCTCTTCGTTTTTCGTTTTGTACCTAGATCTCTTCGTTTGTGTTAACTTATATTCGAATAGCCGGACAGACAGATTTCCACTGAATGGAATTTGCTCAAAATTCGATAGAAATCTGCAAAAACCAAATTTTCGCTGTTCTAGCTCAAAGCATTTCTGAGTCATCGTTGTCGTAAATAGACAGACGGTCGGAAATCTCCCAAAAAAGAGTTTTTCGAATTTGGGGGAAGGGGGTTCTAAAACGCGGGAATTCAGCAAAATCTGGTGTTCTCATTTTTTGACGATTACGACAACTTTTTTTTATACTTCGTATAGGAGAAAGTAATTAACATTTTTGTGCCATTACGAAATTGTTATGCGATGAGGGGGTATATTGATCGACAATGCTGTTTTTATTTCTAAAAAACTCATTTTTAACAAGCATTTAAGATTATTAATAACGCGAGTAGGCGAGGAAAAAAAGCGGTCTTACATTTTATTTCCAGACAGCAACTACGCGATACGACTTATATTAATTTTGAAAAAACATTACAAAGTATTATGCGCTATTAATAAAACGGCAGTAAAGGATATAAGCAAAAAATATCAAATACCATTATTTTTTAAAAAATTTTAAATGCTGAATTTGAACAACGCTTAATAATGTGGTTAAAGTGGAAAACGCCGACTCATCCTCTATCAAAAGAGCACATAAAAAGGACGCTCGTGTGGACTGTATTTCCACAGTAAACAGCTTATTGTGATTTTCTAACATTTTCGCTTTTGGTGCTTACAATTTTTAGATCTCAAATGTATCCATTCACTACATCCAAAAAGAAGAAAATATTTTTATTTTTTCAAGATCTTTATTTATAATTCATTATCTATACTTATAATAAATCTCAATGTGTGTGTGTGTGTGTGTGTGTGTGTGTGTGTGTGTGTGTGTGTGTGTGTGTGTGTGTGTGTGTGTGTGTTGGCGCTCTACAGGCCAGACCATTGAACCTACAGCTACCAAATTTGGCACATGTATACCTTGGAGGTCGAGAATGTGGGGTTATTTTTTCCTCTGGGTTATTTTTTCGAATTTTTAATTACAATTTTATTTATTTAAAAATTAAGCGAAATTTTGGCGTGTTTCTGCTATAACTTCCGAAAATATTACCGCACAAAAAAGATTTTTATATGAAGTTAAAGATAAAAAATTTATCTTTTAAATGATACCAATGTTTTAACATTAAAATTAAATTTCTATTTTTAATGAATTTTTAAATAAATATTTTAACTATATTTTTCAACATTTTTTCTTCGTACAAAATAAAAATAAAATTTAAGCTGCACGAGCACGTTTCACATTCATGGGAAAAAATTAGCTTTTTTCAAAGTGTCGCCATCACATTGATTAAAGCTCCAATTAAAAATAAATTAAATCTTTTTGGAAATGAAATCTCCAAAAATATAATTTTCGGCACGTGTGTGTAGGAAATGAAACAAAGAAGAAATATTATTTTTTCTAAAAAATAAATTCAAGAAAAGTTATTTTATGATCTTTTACACTATCTGTATTATTAATCCAATAAATCAGTTTTATTTTAAGGCAAGTTTTGTTTAATGTGAACAGGATATCCATTCAAATCACGGCCACACAGCTAATTTGTAAATCTTTAGTAAGACACAGATTTGCTAAAATGGTCTAAATGGAAAATGATTATATTTTATGTAACTTGATTCAATAAATGCTCTAATAAAAAGCGAATTTTTGATTCTACATAAAGCTTCTGCTGTGGAAATCACGATTAACAAAATGTTCTTGAAACACTAATATTTTAAATAAAAAAGAGTTAATTTCCAATCAACTAAATCAATCACTTAAACTGACTGATTTATAAAAATTTGAATATTACTATTCAATAAAAAAAGGATAATTTTAGATTTTCCATCGACCGTTTCAAAGAAAATACGCCAATCAGCGCGCAGGTTTCTCAAGATTAATTGGCCTAAGATTATGAAAATGTTGAGTTTTTCAAAATTTTTAACATTCAAAACTTTATAAATAAGTCTTAGTTGATCATGGAAAATAGGAACATTCATTCATTTATCTAAAATTTGGTGTGTCCAAAATATTTCTCAGAATATGATACCTTACTGCATTAAATTTAGACTTCATAATTTTTGAAATATATTTATAGGCCGGAACAAATATTATTATTGATTTCATTTCAATCTTTTTGAAAGCAAAACTAAAAACTGAATTTTATACTGAATCTGAGAAATTTTTGTTGAATTATTCTTTGAGATATTACATAAATTATGAAAAATATTTTGTAGTTCACATAAGACTTAAATACCGAGCGATTCTGTTTGCAATACTCATATTTAATAATAATAATAATAAATAAATAACAATAAAGATGATAAATAAAATAAAACGCTCGGTTTTATTAAAAAATATCTTTATATTAATTGCAATTTCATCATTTCCACTTTAAATTAAAGTTGAAGTTTTACCGGAAATGACAACACATTAGCAAAATATATATAGTAAATTGAACGAAACGATCTAAACAACAGTATAAGTTTGGTATGACTATCAAAATTTGAAGATTAAAAATGTTTTGTTTGAGAAACTATTAAGAGACCAGTTACTTAAAATATTTAATTGAAAATTGTAGCGAGCGGTAATACTGGCGAACCGGCTGGTCGCCAAAGGCAGCTAGTAATAAATATTATGGGAATCAAGTGTTTTATTAATAATTGCCATCACTCGCGTGCAATCAAAATTTTATTTAAATGCATCTATTTTCAAATAATAAAAGAGGGAATTATCATACAGATCGCACAACTGTGCAAAATGTCAAAACGTTGACACATCAAGAACGAAATGAAAAATCTAATACAAAACTTCATTTTTAGAAACAGTTAACCATCTCAATGAAATGAGTCTAATATAAATGTTCTAAAACCATATTTCTGTAAGTGTGTTAAAAAGAAATATTTCGATGCACAGTGCTTTTTAAACGTTCATTAAAATTCATTATTGTAAAGTTTAGGCAATTTTGTAGCAATCTTTCCAAATCTTTAATAAAAATAAAATTGAATTAAAAAGATCAATCACATAAAAATAAAATGATGAAAATATTCAAAAAGTGCAAAATAAGTTGAATATTTTAAGGCATCAAGAAGTGGATGACGAAATGAACTATTGAAAAATATGAAGCATGTCGCGTTCATTAAAAATGACAAATCAAACAGACACCTTATCAATATACTAAAACGAGAAATCTTCTAAATTTTAATTTTTTTAACATTTTAGTTTCGCATTTAAAAATTCTTTATTACAAATATCATGGCATCTTGTCATAAGTTTTTCAAAATTTCTGATTAAGTGACCCAACGATATCAAAATGTATTTAAAATTCATAAATGCAAAATAAGTTGTATTTTCTTCTAAGAGATGGCGCCATATCAAAATGACTTTTTTTTCTCCCTCACTTTTTTCACTTTCAATTCATTTCGCATGTTCTATTATTGAAAGGAAAATGTAATTATACAATCAATTTTACACTCATTTATTGGTATACACCATGGTGTTTAAACTATGCACTACTTGTGTTTTCTCGAAGATAATGCATTTATTTAATATTTCCAAAACTTATGATCAGTTTTGATTATTTATTGATTGTTTTAATTAAAATTATTATATACAGTGTGCACCAATTGATAGAGAACAATAGCTTATTGAAAGTAAGAGGAGCATTGACCGGGCCATGATTTTTTCGCTCCCTTCATAATATTACTTTTATATATATATATATAAAGCGATATCAATACATTTAAATTCTGTCCTCGTGGCAGTTCATACAAGACTAGAGCCTGGAGCATTCAAACCCAGTGTTGGGAACTCCAAGACAGTCAAAATTATGGGGTGGATTTAGATATTTTGTGTTCGTAAGTGGTTAAAATTATAGGCCCAGTAGTGGCTTTTGACAATATGACAGACAGGCACTGATATATATATATATATATATATATATATATTGAAGCCCTTCGTGGTAAAACTGTATATCAAGAAAGAAACCAAATTTATTTGAACTAAACTTATTTGAACTTTTAATTTTATTTTAATGTTTGTTTCCTAATATCACTTTATAATTTGAAGGCAATTCCTGCATGTTATTTAATGCATTTATAATTTCTTTTCCTTCTCATTTGTACAGAGAATATACATTTAATAACACGCATATAATATAAACACACAAGACCAGATTTTATGAACAGCCTTTGATTTGAAGCGACAGTCGTGGATCATCCTTCTTCATTTTAAGGAAATAGTCCAGTTTTAATATATTATCAAAAGTTTTTGTCCAAGACCTGGTGAGCACGTTGTACCGTAAGAGTGGTTAAGAAAGGAATGGGAACTTATATCATTTTAGAAAAGAATTTGTAGACATAGTGGACCATTAACCATTCATCATCACCGGACCACAGAATCAAAATATTCCGTAGTTAAAATGTGATCACACCCAACACAAATTAAAAATACAAGAAATCATTTTTAGAGAATGGATTACAGAGAAATTATAAATATGTATTAATCGATAGGATCCCTATGGATTAATCTAGTTTCTTTATTTAGAATATATATTATATAATCGAATAGATAAAAAAAAAAGGATACAATATTTTACTCTTCTTCGCTTATCGTTTATCCAACTTAAAAAAGAATAATGCAAAAGAATGAAGTGACGATGATTTCTTTCGATTTTCTAAATCGGGGGATCATAATAATGTTTAAGGAAACAAATTTTATATAAAAAATTAAAAAAAAAATATTTTTAATAAATGTATTATTTTTTTTGATTTCTTGATTTAATTAAAAAAAAGAAATCTTATTAAATTTTACCAGCGGAAGTGGTCCCCCTGAAACTTTCTAGTACACTCTCTCATAAAAGAATCGCCCCTTCCTATTATAAGTTTTTTTTTATTTTATTATCATTGTGGAAAAGAATTTGTTTGCTGGAATGAATCTAATGATCCTTAGATAAAGGAAGTTTAAACACCTCACCTTTTTTCCCTTCCCACCTTGAAAATTAAATAGTTTTAAATTGAATGCTTATAAAGCAATTTTTAAGTATAAAATATGACTACAAACTGAAATAACAAAACATTTAATGACGGGTTACTTTCAGAAGAATAGATTTCACTGTCTCCTGTATCAAGGAATAGAAATTTTAAAATAATATGCTAAATGAAAAAAAAATTCACAATATGGCTAATACAATATATGTACTTAAAAATGAAATTAGCTGAGAACCATGACTTGTGAGTAAATCAAGTAACATCAAATAAAAAAATGAGCCCCAATAATTTGCAAACGAATTTAAAAACATGAGAAATTTAAAAGAATACTGGATTTTGATTTGGTGAATTTCAAGTATGCGATGCTTATAAATTAAAAGGCAGATCAAAATGTAATTACTTTGATATTACTAAAAAATATTGAGACCTTGCTCTTTTTCTCTTGCGATGTTAACCATTTGTCTACCTTAGCTACTTCCTGCATATTTAACAATTCGGCTCTGCTGGGGCCTTATTATATTAGTATATTATACATATAATTCCATATTGAATATATAAAGGTTGCAAGGAAGAAGATAAATGCTAAAGCGATTCGTTATGTTGTTCCCCTTAAATGCGTTAGTAAGCATCTTTTATGCCTTGTGTTGCTAAATATATTTCATCATCACTTATGTTTTAAACTGTTAAATACATCCATCATTGCTCGCACCATGAAACAATGGAAGAAACTAACAAAGCGAATCCTTCCAGAGCGTCGCCGCTTTCTTCGCCTTGGTGGCCTGCACCGTCGCCCTCAGCGGCTACTATGGTTACGGTGGCTATGGTTATAGTCCTCTGCACTACGGATACAGCGCCCTGCATGCTCCCGTTGCCACCACCTACGCCACTCACCACGCAGCCCCCATCGCCACTTACGCCGCCGCCCCAGCAGTTGTAAAGAGCGCTGCCTATGTTGCCCCTGCTGCTTACCACGCCGTCCACCACGCCCCTGCCGTCGTCGCCGCTCCAGCAGCCACTGTTGTCAAGAGCTACGCCGCCCCTGCCGTCGTCGCTGCTCCAGCAGCCACCGTTGTCAAGAGCTACGCCGCCCCCGCTGTTGTCGCTGCTCCAGCAGCCACCGTGGTTAGGAGCTATGCTGCTCCAGTGGCCGTCGCAGCCGCACCAGCCGTTGTCAAGAAATCCTACACCTATGCCGCTCCAGCTGCAGCAGCCTTGACATACGCTGCCCCAGCAATCTCTACTTACGCAGCACCAGCTGTTTCCTACTCATCCCTCGGATACAGTGGTCTCGGATATGGCAGTCTCTATGGAGGTTTAGGATACAGCAGTCTCTATGGTGGTCTCGGATACGGAAGCTATTATTACAAGAAATAAGCTGTGGTAAGTAAATAAACCCTTTGAAGAACGATTTGAACTGAATATTGGATTTAAGAGTTTAATATGTTTTTAGGCAATTTAATTTGCTTTTCTCATGTCCGTAAAGATGGATGTTTGTAATCAGATTTTGTCCCGTTTTCATGTTTGTGACAGAATTTTGAGATTTTATTTCAAATGTGTTGCCATGTGGCTACTATTGTTATCGAGGTTCTTAATAAAAGCAGACGGTTTTAACAGCAAACTTCAAAAAGAAAACTAAAAAAAAGAGTGACACAAAATTAAATTCAAATGGCATGGAGGATGAAACATACGTTTAATATTTTCTGAAACAAAATGTGAGAATATATAGTATAGTCAAATTCATTTCCTTGTAAAATATTTCCCCAAGTGTTATCAGCTAAGATATCATCTTTTGTATATCAATTCATAAAGCTTTTATTACTGTTTTTGAATGGGTGGAGAATCGTTCTTAGGTTTCAAAGAAGAACATGGACATTCCATTATTCTGAACTCCTGAGCCCGGAAGATCTTAAGAATCGCCTCTATTAGCACAAAATACCCTGTAATATTGATACGACATCTTCACGGTAATGACCGGCATTCAGAATATGGAACATCGTGAAGATATCAGACAACATTTTGTGCCGATAGAAGCTAAATAAAGCAATTTTTGTTTTTTGAACGAGGTTAAATTAGGAGTAGGGGACCTTAGACAGTGCAACCTCCAAGGTCCTTCCCCCCCCCACCCACCTGTCCTCTGCCCAATTTCAAATTCAGATTTTTTTTATTTATTTATTTATCTTTATTTAAATACAATTAAAGATTCTAAATAAAGATTCTGACTTACAAACAAACCAATCGCAAAAATGCCCTCTAATCTGCAAGAGATCTTGAATAGATAAAAAGAAATCCCAAGAATTATGTTTTGAAATTTTAAAAAAAATGCAAGATTTTTATCTGAATATATGGTTTTTGTAAATCAAATGTTAACAAAAAAAATCAATTTATCCTGAAAATATCACAATGGAAAATAAGTTCTTAGAACTCCAATAATTTTTGGATCAGATCGACTGGCAACTATCTACTTTGCTAATTCGATCATCATGTGTATCTGAGCAGGGTCGAATTTCACACAGAATACTGCCCCTGACCCACCCCCTTGTCGCTGGAGAAGTGTTTCCGGTGACTCGCTAAGTGGTTGAAGATGGGAGGGGTTACACTGTGTTCCACCGTATTGGGGAACGCGGAGGGAATTTAGGACTCATCTAAATTCTTTTTGTAGTGGCAGTTTCCTGGTCACCTGTGGCTCAGCTTTGTCTAAAGTAGCAACATCCCTATCGCGAATTTGGATCTGTGCTTGTTTCTGAAGGCCTATTCACATCTGTCATTCTCTCGTAAGATATCAATATTCATTACAAAATGCGATAATGTTCTACCACTTTCAGTCAGAAGTTATGTTGGGGGCATTCTTCGCTAGCAAAGAAACTGAGCATAACTTCCATTACTATTAAAATTGAGTGATTTTTTGGAAGCACCGACACCGCCAACTCATTGCTATATTGGCAAACACATCGACCCATGCCTAAAAAGATTTTGCCACAGCAAAAGTCTTCTTCCGGTTTGTGTGCCACTCACAGATAAACGTTGATGTGATGGCGTCGGTTTTATTTGGGAAAATTTCAGATTTTGGATCAAAGAAAAGAAGAGAAACCGAGACTGAAATGAATGATATTAGAGAACAACTTTTAATGTACTTAATGCTCATTAATTTTTTTTTTTCTTCTTTTTTTTTCAGAGGTAATCTACGAAGCTTTCTGACGGAAGAACAGTTGTTAGATGTGAAGATTGTTACTTTACTTGTTGTTACTGGTGAAACCGTGTGTTGAAATAAAGGATTGTTTCTTATAAAATTTTGTTCATATTAACTTCAGATAGTTTGATTCATCCCTTGTACATGCAATAGAATCTCGATTAAACGAATCTTCACGGTGCTTTAAACCAAAATTTGATGAGCGTCTATTCGACAGATTCGATTTGTATAAAGCACGAACTATTAATAAAGTTTATTTATATAAATCAGTTACGATATTTATAAAATTTGGTAAAATTCTTAAAGGTTTTTTTGACAAATATGATATCTGAATATTAATTTTGGACTTTTTTTCTTTCCAGAGTTTGTGTTTAAAATCTCATCTACAATTCTAGTAAATCCACATACATAACTCCTTAATACTCACTAATTAAACAAGGAATTTTGAAAAACATTTCATTGATGTTTTATAACTTTCACAGAATTTTAAATTTGTTAACCAATTAACTGTTTTTGACGAGAATGCTTGTCATGAAAAAAGTACAACATTTTACGTCATGACGAGTTTATTCGTCAGGAGTAATAAGTAGTGAAACTTTGCAGTTTGAATTACAATTTTAGTAAAAAACATATTCGTAAATTTCAAGATGTTTCAAATGTTTTAAGACCAAGTCGAAATCAAAGGAACAAATAAAAGATTTCTGTGCGCTGTGCCGTGCTTTTCTCAATACCCTTCTCTAACAGCAAATAGAAATAATAAATTAATTTTTTATGTTTCTTTTCGTTCATATGCAAAAAAAGTATGTTAATTTGAATAAATAAATAAATGTGATTATTGAAATAAAAAAATTAAAAGTTCATTTCATCACAACATAATTTGATGTTACACATACTTTATGTTTGACGTGTATACTTGTCATCGCTCAATTTTTTCCCGACACAATTTAGGTGCGCATTTTCCAAAGAGGTCGAAACAGTTAGCTAGTTACTATAAGAACATCAAGCATTTCAATTAAAATTTTATGATTTTTTTAAAGAAATAAAATTGTTTATTTATGGGCATTTTTAACCTTACACGTCGAAACTAAGACAAAACATTTCGGCACAGAGGTTTAAGAAATGTATTGAAAGTTGTAGGCGGAAAAAATGTATGTTTATAAAAAAAAAAAAAAAAAAAAAAAACACGATATCCTCCTCCCTTTCTCCCCCCAAAACCCCCTCAAACAGAGCTGTCATATATTTAAACTGAATGAATCGAAAGTATTAAATTCAATGCAGTGTGCGTTGAGAATTCAGTTGACCACGTGATCTCCCTGGGCGGAACTAGCTGCCAATCATGTGTCACGTGGTCTCCCTGTTGTTGTTTAGTATATTTTTTTTTTCTAGCAGAAGCGAACTGGACTCCTGTACTAGAGGGAGTGTTATCTCGGCTCTCGGATCCCGGCTCTTTCCGAGAGAGTTTTATGTGTAGTTCTCTAGGCTTTCTACACTAAGGCGTATTCATGTGCCTTTTGTTGTTATTGTTACCAATAAACCCCAGAAAAGACAACATGTGTCTTCAAGTCATTTCACTCCAGAACACAATCTTCACTATCGAATAAATTATTGTTCAATCAAGAAATGCAACGATAATTTAACATGGTGCCGAAACCCGGGAAATAGTATACTGGGTGAAGATTGTGTTTATGCTCTTGAATTGGTGAATAATCGTGGTGCTCCTGAAATTCTGCTTTTATTAAGGATTATAACTCATCGTTGGACATTTAAAAAGGTACTGTAAACTTTATTTTATGCATGAAAATGGAAACTCTTGATAAGTTAAAGGCCAAACGCAAGATAATTCGTACTGCTTGTACAAAATTGATTAACAAGGCTTATTTGTTATTAGAAAGTTGTGATATTGAAAACGAAAGTGATCAAGAACAACTTTCGGAACATTTATCTAGTTTAGAAGCAAAACAATTAGACCTCAAAAGCCTTAATAGTGAAATTGAGGATTTAATTTCTGATAGTGCATTGTTTGATATAGAAATTCAAAGCTCTTTTGAATATGAAGAGCAAATAAATGAAGCTAAGTTCAAAATCAAAAGTAAGATCAAAAAGTTTAAAACTGATCAACAACCTATCCCACCACTTGCTGCTAATGGTTCTAATGTAAGAATTAACTGTCCTGCAACAAGCATTAATTTGCCAAAACTAAGAATTCCCACATTTAGTGGAGATGCTAGTACTTTTCTAGAATTCATCAATAGCTTCAATAATGCGATTGACTCTAATGATTCTTTAAGTAATGTTGATAAATTCATATATTTAAAGTCCTTTTTATCCGGCGAAGCTTACAAAATTGTTTCCGGTTTTTCTCTTACTGAAGAAAATTACAAATCGTGTTTATCTCTGTTAAAGGACAGATATGGGAAGCAAGACCATTTGATTAGTTATTTCATGAATCGCCTATTAGAAACTGAACCCGTAAAATCCTCTTTCAATCTCAAGGGATTACGAAAACTGCATGACGAGAGTGAAATAAGCATAAGAAATTTAAACTCAATGGGAATTGCATCCGGAAATTATGGCCATTTACTTATACCTATTTTATTAAAGCAATTACCCCAAGATTTAGTCATAGAGTTCCATCGTAGAAGAGATTCTTCTAAGATTGGTGACATCAATGAATTGATAAAATTTATAAAATTCGAAATTGAATCGCGTGAATCTGCGAATATTGCTACAGGACATTCTCAAAAAGTTCCCGAAATTCCCCGATATCCTTCACGAAATTCTGTTTATCATGGACATACTAAATTTAAAAATAAATTGCCTTCATCTGCCGCGTTAAATACTGTAGTTAAAAATGTATGTGCCTTTTGTAACTCCGACACGCACACTGCATTAAAATGCAAAAATTTATCGGATGGGCAAAAACGTTACAAATTAAAGAAAGAGGGTAGATGCTATCGGTGCATGGCTCATAGACATATAATTTCACAATGCAAGGCAAAAATTCCACCCTGTGAGACATGCCAGAGTTTTCAGCACAATTCCTTGTTTTGCCCAAAAAAATAAAATTGAAAGCAGCTCGTTTGAAACCGAAACCCACGGACAGGAAGTCGTAATTTCTTCCGTTTTAAAGGCAGAAGAGAACCCTGGCAGTTACGCGACCTTACTTCAAACGGCTAACGTCCAGGCAGAAAATGGTGCCAACAAGATCATGGCTAGACTTTTATTTGATTCAGGATCACAAAAGTCCTTCTTGCGCAGTGATCTGAAACAAGCTTTAAATTTAAAATCAATACGCCAAGAGAAGCTTTTAGTTTATACTTTCTCGAACCGAGAACCAATCGAGAAAATATTCGATGTGGTACGATTCAGAATAAGGAGCAAATTTCCCCCTTATCAATTCTTAAACATTGAGGCTTTGGCTTCAGAAGAAATAACTGGCGCGGACGTATACTCGAACGTTGACCTCAAACATGTAAACAAAGTCATTCCAGCCACCTGCAACCTTTCTGACTCCCTCGAAAATTCCACCCCTATCCAGATCCTGTTGGGGGCGGACTTCCTGTGTAATGTTCTAAGGGGAGAAGCAAGAAAAATAAATAAAAACTTGTTCTTGCAGCCGACACTCTTTGGTGACACTTTAATTGGACAAATCCCAGACTTGCAGAAAAGAAAACATTCCTCCGTATTTACTGTATCTTGTGCTGTAGTGGAAACTGATCTGAAGCGCTTGTGGGAGTTAGATTCTTTCTTGCTCGATGGGACTTCGGAAAATAAATCCAGGGATAATTTAGGTGATTTCGGAAAAGAGCTTAAAATAAAAAACGGACGATATGAAGCACCGTTGCAATGGAAAACAAACGAAATTAAAGAAAAATTAAGTAATAATTTTGACGTTGCGGAAAAGAGATTCATTGCTTTAGAGAAAAAATTTAATAAGGATCAAGCGTTGTTTGAGAGGTATAATGCTGTTATGCAAGAGCAAGTTAACGAAGGCATAATTCAGATGTGTCATGACGAATGTTTTACTGGATATGTAATGCCGCATAGAGAGGTTTTCAGGGAGACTTCTTCCAGTACAAAAACTAGGATAGTATATGATGCCAGCAGTAAGCAAGGTAATAATATTAGTTTAAATGAATGCCTTCTTTCAGGAGAAAATTTAAATCCTAACCTTATTGATGTTATATTAAAATTTAGAGAGCATAAAATTGGATTTTGTGGAGATATTGCTCGGGCCTTTTTACAAATAGAAGTTGCGGAATTGGATAGGAACTATTTATGTTTCTTGTATTATAAAAACTGTGATAGATCTCAACCAGTAACAATGTATCATTTTAATAGACATTGTTTTGGTGTAACTTGCTCACCTTTCGTTTTGGCTGCAACTATTAAAACACATATCAAAGAATACAGGGATAAATATCCCCTTGCATATGAAATGTTAAATGAAGCGTTATATGTTGACGATCTCTTTTGTGGAAGTTCCACTGTACAAGATGCGTTAAAATTGTCTTCCGATGCTGTATCGATCTTGAAAGATGCGAAAATGAACATGAGAAAATTCGACACTAATTCTGAAGAATTAAAAAATTTGTGGCGTAACTCTGATTCCATGATTGAAATTAATGAACAGGCTGATTCGCATCTGAAAGTGTTAGGACTTGTTTGGAACAATATCGATGATACTTTGGGACTAGATTTAAGATCTTTGTTGTCAAACTTGAATGACAACGAATGCACAAAAAGAAATGTGCTTCATACTGCTGCAAAATTGTTTGATCCTTCTGGATTTATATCTCCATTCCTGATTCGAATAAAATGTCTCTTACAAGAATTATGGCAAGCTGGTGTTGGATGGGATGAAGAGTTTTCCGGACAATTAAAAGAAAATTGGCATGCATGGTGTAAGGAAGTTAAAGATTTGCAAAATTTTAAAATCCCACGTTACTATTTTCCCGGCACAAACTTTATAAATAAGGAAAATTTACAGTTACATGTATTTTCTGATGCTTCCTTAAGATCTTTTGGAGCTGTTGCTTACTTAAGGTATAAAACTTCCAAGAACTCTTTTCAGACAAGTTTTGTAATTTCAAAAACTAGGGTAGCACCAATTAAAAAATTGACTCTTCCTCGACTTGAGTTAATGGGTGCTATAATTGCTTCAAGAATAGCAAAACATCTTAGGGAAATTTTCAAAAATCTTGAAAGAATTATTTTGTGGAGTGACTCGACGATTGTACTCCACTGGATAAAGAGTTCAGCATCTAAATATAAACAATTTGTTTCAAATCGAGTCATAGAAATTCAAGAAATTACAGACCCCAGTAATTGGAGGCATTGTAGTGGTAAGCTAAACCCAGCCGACATGTTAACTAGAGGGATTAGTAGCAAGGATTTAATCGCATCTGAGAGCTGGTGGCATGGTCCTGAATGGTTGAGGAACGCGGAAAACCTTTGGCCCAAAGTAAAGGGATTTCAATATGATTCTAAAGAGCCAGAAATAGCATCTGAATTTAAATCCGGCGTTATAATTAACACAGCTATTGTTCAAGAAAAAATAATAGATCCAGAAAAATTTAGCTGCTTGCTTAAATTGCTAAGAGTGACTTCTTGGATATTGCGTTTTGTAAATACTCTTAAAAAGAAAAATGTTGAAAAGGGTCCTCTTACTTCAGAAGAACTTTCCGACGCAGAAATGTTTTGGGTGCGAATAGTCCAAAACGACTGTTACTCTAGCGAAATTAAGTGCTTGAAAAATAATAAACCTCTCCCAAGAGACTCTAAATTATTATGTTTAAACCCTTTTCTTGATAATAATGATGTCCTTAGAGTCACAGGAAGACTAGGGAAAACAACCCATTTATCGACCTATGAAAAGCATCCAATCATACTCCCTCCCAAGGCTAAATTAACAGAGTTATTAATTTGGGAATCTCACAAAAGAGTCTTTCATTCTGGTGTATCCCATACGTTGGTGCAAATAAGAGAGAAGTTCTGGATTTTAAAAGCCAGACAAACCATCAAATCTCTTCTTGGAAAATGCACAATATGTAAACGATTCAACTCTTCTCCCGGAAATCAAGTGATCGCGCCACTTCCAGATATTCGTGTAGAACAGTCATCTCCATTTACGATCATCGGTGTTGATTTTGCTGGCCCTCTTTTCGTTAAAGATAGTATTAACAAGCAATATATCTTGTTGATAACCTGTGCAGTGACAAGAAGTGTTCATCTAGAACTGGTCGGTGATTTGACTACCGATACATTTCTTCTAGCTTTCCGACGCTTCATTTCTCGACGTGGCTTGTGCTCTGTGGTGGTCTCTGATAATGCACGCACCTTTAAACGTGCAGAATTAGAGATAAAACTCATTTGGAATGTTCTGAATCATGCAGATGTAAAAAACTTTTACTCTGCTAACGGAATTAAGTGGAAATATATTGTTGAAAGAGCTGCCTGGTGGGGTGGTTTTTACGAACGAATGGTACGTACTGTGAAAACTGCTTTACGAAAAACACTTGGAAAATCATGTCTCACTGTTGAGCAATTGCTGACTGTCCTTACCGAGATTGAAGGCATGATTAACTCTCGGCCAATTACATATGTTGGTAGTGACACTGAAGAACCGATTGCTCTGACTCCAGCACATTTTCTTCTAGGGAAACGTGTTACCTCCTTGCCCTCTGTAAGACTTCACCTTGATTCGAATCTCTCTTCCAGGAAATGCTTGATAAAAGCATTTAATTACCGAGAAAAATTAATGAGATCATTTTGGTCTAGGTGGAAAAATGAGTATTTGCTAAATTTGAGATCGGCCCATTCAAGTTTTGTTAAAAACATCTCGCCATTTAAAGTTAACGATGTAGTCTTGATTAAAGATGATCATCTACCTCGAAATTTCTGGAAATTAGGAAAAATTCTTGAATTATTTCCCGGAAGAGATGGCAAAGTGCGGGCTTGCCAAGTTAAAACTGAGTCATCAATTATTAAACGCCCTGTACAATTGTTGTATAATTTAGAAATCCAGGACTAATAAGTAAAATTGTGATAATAATTTTATTATATGTATCATGTACTTAATTTCTAGAATATTAATTATTTAGCTAGTAACATTATTGAATATTGTTTAATGTATATATTTTATTATTTGAAATGCGTAATTATTATTTGAATGTATATATGTTATTTGTAATTTGTATTTGTTATTTGAAATTTTTTTTTTCATATATTTTTTTCTTGCAGTATGTTTTTTATCATATTTTTTTTTTCTCGAAGTATGTTTTTATCATATTTTTCTCGGAGTATGTTTTTATCATATTTTTTTTCGAAGTATCTTTTTATCATATTTTTCTTGGAGTATGATTTTATCATATTTTTCTTGGAGTATGATTTTATCATATTTTTCTTGGAGTATGTTTTTATCATATTTTTTCTTGGAGTATGTTTTTATCATATTTTTTCTTGGTGTATGTTTTATCATATTTTTTCTTGCTGTATGTTTTTATCAAACGTATTCTTGAATTTAATTGTTATTTAATATTTTTTAGTAATTACCAGGTAACTTTCTTGAAGTTAAATTTACAATTCATGAAATATAAATACAATTATTTTCTCTAGGAAGTTTTGATGAACCCCCTGGTTCATCCGGGGGCAGGATGTTGAGAATTCAGTTGACCACGTGATCTCCCTGGGCGGAACTAGCTGCCAATCATGTGTCACGTGGTCTCCCTGTTGTTGTTTAGTATATTTTTTTTTTCTAGCAGAAGCGAACTGGACTCCTGTACTAGAGGGAGTGTTATCTCGGCTCTCGGATCCCGGCTCTTTCCGAGAGAGTTTTATGTGTAGTTCTCTAGGCTTTCTACACTAAGGCGTATTCATGTGCCTTTTGTTGTTATTGTTACCAATAAACCCCAGAAAAGACAACATGTGTCTTCAAGTCATTTCACTCCAGAACACAATCTTCACTATCGAATAAATTATTGTTCAATCAAGAAATGCAACGATAATTTAACAGTGTGCATGAAAGTATTTTTCCCTCCAGTATCATATTTGATACAAAATATATAAATTTAAAATTTTACATCACTTTTGAAATATCAATATTTAATTATTCACAGATGAAATGATCAACAAAAATTGTTGTTTTGGTTGAAATAAATCGCATTTTTCACATTTAACTGATGACAGACATTTGCTATTTGGAATATATATGCCGTTGACTATCAGCAACAAACTCGGAAAGTATCTCATCCCATCTGTGGGGTGATGATAAAGATTTTGGCATTTCTTGTGCAATTGTTCACTTGTACCTGATTGCACCGTGCTTATTCAAAATTGCTGCTACCTACTGTTTGGAATTTTCCAATTTCCATAACATTCATTTTAGTTAAAAAGATAGAAAATTAGGAAGATACATATCACAATAAACAGAACGATGCAGGGCTTCTATAATAGTGCATGTTACATGCCTATCAAAACGTGAAGTTAAAAAATAATTTGTTGAGGAAATCATTAAAAGGAAGCAATACAAAATATCTAATTGAAACTTTTAACAGTCATCCATTTCAGCCGATTAACTCGTCATCAAAAGCTTCTAGTAAACAAGTAAATGAATAACTTGATGACCAGAGAAAGTTATTTTGGTGTAAGAGAAAACGCTAATTAAAAACATGACTGACAACTAAATCTGTCTAAATAGCAAAGTATCTAAAAATAAATTTAAACAAACGAAGAGAAAAAATTGTATTAAAAAATCTAGTGAAATAAGGAAAATGGGCAGAATTTTATTAAAACAAAATTGCAATTAAATAGATTTTGTTATTAAATAGATTAGAACAATCGCAATAATTAAAATAGATTTTGTACTCATATTTTTAATAAAAAAGCAAAATTAGAATTACCGACTTGATAGAACTATGAAATTGATCTAATTTTCATTAAGATATTTAAAAGCGTGAATGTTATGGATGAAGCATTTTTTTAAAAAATTGCCGGAATAAAGAACAGAACAGCATGAGGTCTAAATATTTCGAAAACAGGAAAATCATTACCCTTCGAAAACAGGAATATAAAACTTAACTAATGGATCCAAGTTGCAATGATTCAGAAGTTGCAGCATGCATATTAATGATTTTAGAATCAAGCAATCTTCAAGATAAAGCATATAACAATCTTAATGAATTTCATAAAGTTATTTGCTTCGTATCAGTCACTCAAGTGCACAATGAAAGCACATTCTCAAAGCTGATTATCTTTAAGAATCAGTTAAGAAATTCATTTTTTGAGGAAAACTGGGAACTCTGGGCATTGCTTTCGAGTGAAAGGGAATTCGGATGTAGAAGTAATAATTGGCAAATTTGTACAATTACTCAGAGGACTAAAATGCTGGCGCGCAATATATATCTCTACTTTTGAGCTGTTCATTTGGGACAATAAGGAGGATTCTTTAAAATTATTGAAGTTGTTAGATAGTTTGCACTTTATTTGAGGCTTGAATAAAAAAGGCTGCTCAAAATAAAAAAAAAAATATATAGTTCTGAAATATTAGTACACTGTGCGCCTATCAAAAATTAATATAAAATTCATTATTAATTTACATTTGATATTTCCTTATTTCTTTAAATGTGTATAATATTTGTATACAGTAACATAATATATTTTTTAGATTGAGAATAAATTAAGTTAATTTATCGATTTTATGATATAAAGTTGTGTGTGGGTGTGTAAATGAATGTCCACACTGCTGTACAATCGGCTGGCAACACTATTTCAGATCCAGTCATCAGCTGTATTCATGGCACCTGCCTCTGTAAAAGCTTTCTAACCCAGCATATTGTTGGTTTATAAAAGCACTTGCCTAGGACTGCCATCTATAAAGCTGTTGCAATCCAGGTTTCACAGTCTATTGCATAATATTCTGCTATGTTATATCATTCAATAATACTTATAATATTGTGAATATTGTTTAATATCATGCAATATTGTACTATTTATGTGTGGGATAATCCCCCCTCCATTAGATTTACGGCACTTTAAAAGAAGGGCATGACACAAGTTACTGGAATTCGCTGTCCGTGTGAGAGGTGCGGCGATTAAGAAATCAGTTTCAGTCTTCTAACTGCAGTGAAACTGGTATACAGCAGAGCTGTCTATAAGATAAACTTGTCAATAGTGATAGTTTCTTTATACTCTGAAGAATTCTTATTTACTCAATTTAACTTGAATCTTCCCGCAGCAACAACGCTTCTTAAATGCATCCGTCTGCATTTATAATTTTGTGCTTTTAGAAAGATGGTTTATTTTATTTTTGGAGACTGATACTTCATGGATCAGAAGGTGAGATACTAAGGGGTAACACGGGGGGGGGAGAGAATATGGAGCCTGTTTTAGTGGCTCCAGAGCCCGAGAAAGGCAAGATATTTCCGTGGCTAGAGGGGTTTTCTTTGCTCGATCTCGAGTGGGCAGTTTCGTACCAATTAGTCCGCAGCTGGCACTTCAGATCGACCCACTTTTCCTCGAAGGTTTGATTGATTGGTCTTGACTACACGATTGGGCTGCGCAAAATGTTGGCATTTGTAGAAAATTTACAAAATATTCTTGAAAATGGATCAAGACCACGACAATAAGTAGCACTATTTCATAGAGAACCAGCCATTTTGGCTATCAGCTTGTTCGCCCAAATTATTTACTTCCAAAGCTCTTAACTGATTAATAAAGAATGCATTTTTCTTTCAAAATTATATCTTGTTAGTTGATAGACCTAAAAACGAATTCATCTGAATCGGTTTACTGGCATTTAAAAAGCTCATATATTATGAAATAAAAGCGGAAGCCAAAATCCGGTTAAAAAGACACGACTGAATATTTTGATGAATGAATTTAAACTCCATCATTATATTTATGTTGTTTAGACTGAGCAATAAATTGAATTAAACACATCATTAAAATTAAGTGAAGAATCGTACGGAGTTGGAATTGATATCATTAAAACTCTAGTTTTCTTATTCATAAGATAAAATGAGGGCAATTTTAATAAGGTAATTGGCTTGGGAGATATCAACGGCAATCAAGTCATAGCAATTACCCATATGCCGTTGGTTAAGCCTATTTTTTCCCTTGTTGTTTGAAGCTTATTGCTTGATCTCTTTTATATATAACTTCCCTCTGACTGAATGGAATTTTTGGTGAAACGGTAAACACTCCCCGAACATTTCTACTAACATTTTGCAGTTTCATTAATTAACTAAGTGAAGCGCTCAGTTCAGTGTAGTTATAAAAACATTCAATGAAGCACTCTGAAATTTGTATGGTGGCTTATTTACATTTGAGTACTGACATTTGACAATAAATAATTTCTGTGCTCAAATGTATAGCGGAATCAGAAAATTTAAAAAGTGCTCTGAGTGAAGATGTTGGCAAACCTGCCCTAAAATAGCCATCCTCCCGAGATGTCCTTTAGTCGACAAATTATTTCTAAGAAGGAAAGAGAAATTGTGCCTTTACTTGGCATTAAAGATTTCAAAGACAGTAATGGATGGACTTCATATTTTTATCTTCCTTTTATACAGCTTTAATAAAAATTTTAAAGTGAAGTATTAAAAATTATTTAAAATTGGTATAAAAGTAAGTAGGTATAAGTGAAATCAATAAGCGCAGTAAAATATTAGTACACGTTCACGTTGTAACATTCCTCGTTTCCCAGTACTGAAAGACATTTACAGCCAGCTGTGTCGTCGCTGATAATCCTCGAGATAGCCGGATGGCGGACCTTTTCACATGAGTGGTTTCGCATCTGTTCATTAGCGACTACAGTGAAAGACCACATGTGAAAATTCCTCGTCCAAGAGATATTGAGAGTACTTTCAAAGAGAAAGGGGTGTCCAAACATTTGGAAGCTAAATGTTTCTCATTGTGAAAGAACTATGATAACTCCGTGTTAAAGAATAGTCAGTAATGAAAGGTGCGTCACTAAAAGAACCTTCCCACGACCGACTGGCGCCGCTGAGGGAGCATATTGCTGAACCCCGACTGGCCGAAAAAGAGCTCAAATGACCAATGTAAATTAAGAGGCGGAGATTGTCGCCGAAATAAAGTGCGGAGATTATTTTTTTTAGGGAGAGGAGAAGAAACGAATGGCAGGCAGACTGTTGGACTACGCCCACGAGTTCAGAGTCCGAGAACTACCCCTGGAGTGGTCGTGTTAACTAACAACCTGTTAGTACCCTGTGGTGCTGTTTCTACGTATTGATGGAGAACTGAGTATCAAGGTAAACCTTCGACTTCGACTGTTGTGTCTCCTACTACAGGTGTAAATATCTATTTATTTAACCAAGATTAGAACAAGTTGTTCTTTTGTATATAGACGGCTGTAAAATATAGAATTGTCTGGAAATTCTGCTTCGTTATTTGATCAGTCTAGATCAAGACATTACAACGTACTTGGACAATGGAAGTACAAATGCTCAAACTGTTTGTTAAAATATTTTTGACTTCCCTAAAATATCGTTTCAAACAGTTTTCACTGTATTTGTATTTTTAATTTGATGCATTCACAGCGAAAGGAACTTGTCATTGATGAATTTTGTCCGAAATTTGGTTCTTCCGAGATTCTCTAGAAGTCAGCAAATTCAGTAAAAAAGTCATATTTCAAAATTCATGAGTGTTGATTGTTGCGATTTTAATTTCTCGTATATCAACTGTACAGAAATAGATGCACTGTAAAAAAATATAGGAATTTGAGGTTTCGACGGAATCTTTGCGTTCCCGACCTCCCCGAGGCTGACACGCTCCTTTCCCGCTGTATGTTGATAGAGAACCAGACTGAGGAAATTCGGTAGAGGATATTTAGATAAAATTTTGAAGGAAATCCATCATCCATTTTCCGGAGTACAAGCAGACATAATAACTATGAAAGTGAAGAAGTTAAACACTTAAAATTTGGTATACAGGTTTAGCATTTATAACGCAGTAATCCTTCGGAGGGTGTCTTTTAAAATTTGCAACGGAGACATATCTGTCTATATCAAATCACATATCTGTCTGTTCATTTGCATCCATGTAAAAGCGATCATTCGAAAAGATAGCAAATTAGGTAAATGAAATTTGGTATCAAAAGGTAGGCCAAGTTTGGCGTCATTTAGCATCAAAATGCAGATCCTAATCAAATTTTAAACCAAATCTGTTGAAAGGTTGGCCATCTGTACTTTGTGATGCATGTAAAGGCGGTAACTTAAACTTAATAAATGCAATTGACTTAATAAATGCAATGCAGTATATGATCGTGTGAACAACTGTAGCTTTGTGCCAACTATTGGTTTTCAAGCGGATAACAAGAGGCCGTCCGAAATACATATAAAGTCTCTTTGGTAATAATATATTAACAACACTTCAACAATAAATCGTCAAAGATCGCACATCCTATTCAGTAAAAACGCTTGTTTTACGTTGGAAATCGATTCTTCGCAACTATTGTTCGCCAACGGTGTACAGTTGGTATACAAGTACTGGTTTTCCTTACTATCTGACGAAGTACATAACTCTCATATGGGAAAAAGGAATATCTCAGTATTCGGATCTCGTCTAAAATAAACATTTTTGTCCAAGGAAGAAGGAATAGCACCTTTATTAGAGAGTATATGGGGAAGTTTCGGTAAAGCCGTTGTTTGAGCAACCGTTTTTACAGATATACAGCAACAATTCGAGAAATGTGAACTCAAGAAATTCTGGCACCAAGACATTCGTGTAAATCCCAAGCTTCAGTGGATTGATAATAACAATATATTATTTTTGTAAATAAGAATTTATAATTCTGGTAAATAACATAATTAATTCAATGATTATTTCGTATTAGGTTTATGAAAATATTTTCGAAATAAAAAAAAAAGAATATGATTTGTCGTCTGAGCAGATTGCATATACTTGTTTTATAGAGACATGAAGGCAAATGCTGTCAGGTCTGAATGGAAGCATTCTTTGTGGTTGAAAACCTGCATGATTTTATGAGAAAATTTTGTATTTCCATAAGTTTGTGTTTGGTTAAGTGGAATGACGGTAGCCCCATGTTTGATTAAACTGGAACAAACAAGTGGTGATAAATATTTTAAATGGCTGTTTAAAGGTCATTTTAGTCTATCTGCTAAAAACTTGCCTCAAGGAGAAATACAACTTTAAAAACAAATTTAATAAATTGGATGAAATAGTAAAAACTTATCGTTTTTAAAAATGTACAGCAGGTAAAAAAAAGTTTCCGTACGTAGCTATAAATGTTAATAAAAGTTTAATATTTGGCACAAAATACTTTGTTATGAAAATGAAAAGTTTAAAATTGGTTTAACACAATGTCATTTATTATTTAGGAATATTATAAAGGAAAAAATATGTAGAAAATTAAATACTTAAATTGAAAGAATAAAAAAATGCCACTAATAAGGAACAAAAAAAAGTTTCAGTACGGTATTTACATATTACATGAAAAACCTTTTTCATGGCGACCAACTTGCATTTAATGATCGGTTGGCCTTCCTTTGGCTTTTATCACTTCTCTCAAATGTTTTGGCATAACCCCCATTAGTTTTGTTTGTTGTTTCTAGAGAAATACTACTCCAAATGTCTTGAATGACCCTTTTGAGTTCAACCTTGATCTTTGTGTCATATTTTTTTAGTTCACGGCCGATTTCTTCCAATAAATGTCCTATAAGGATTAAATAGGGAGACTGGGGAGGGCTATGAAGCTGTTTTTTAACATTATAGAGATATTACTCTTGACAAATCTTGGAGGTGTGCTTAGGATCGTTGTCCTTCGGAATGCTTCCGTATCGATCATATTTATTTTAGTCTTCCGTACGGAAACTTTTTTTACCCACTGTATATATATATATATATATAAAAAAATGGGCATGAGTAATTTTATGACGGATGTCTTTGAAATCGATGCAAGAAGAGTAATGAAAGTAGCGGATGCATTGATTATTAAATTGCGGACATTCTATTAGAGCGTGGAGAACCGATTTGGGGCACACAGTGCATTGGAGGGCACAACAACGCTTATACATAAGTCTAATATATCCGATTCTTAGTACCCCGGGGGGGCACATCGAAATGAGGATGAGATGCTTCCGGCATGGTGGTTGGATCTCGCACCCTGGAGGGTACACTAATAGGTGGGGGATCTGACTCCTCCCATCGATGACGGGACGTACTTCCTTCGGGGAGGGTTGTACCGTGGCCGGTGACGGCCCTTAGGACTCAACCACAGTTTCCGCTAATGTTGCTGTTGCGGCGGTCCGGTCATTCAGTTTTTATGGTTTAAATCCGTGTGCCTTCGTGGCGGGTCGGAGAGTTAGATGGTTGACTATCCGATTCTTAGTCGGGTAAGAATTGTATCAAGTTTTCTATCAGGTAAACTAGGCCAAGAGTCAATAACATTTTTAACTGAGTGGAATTTGTCTCTAAAATCCACTGAGTTTGCCATCTTAAGTGAAGTTTGATTTTGACATAAATTTTAGTATCGCTGTAAAAAACAAAAAACAGGAGAGCTCAAAACATTGGTTTCTGCCAAACTGTTCGTCAGTTTACTTCCCGATACACCAATGAGAGAAGAACCTCGCAAAAGAATCGTAAAACCTTTACTATTCAGAAGATCATGCTAGTCAAGTAAAATTAAATTTTAATGAAACGTTTCAATGAAAGGCTGCATTATACGCTTTTAAAGAGATATTGCTACTCTTGAGAGCAGTGTTGAAGAGTGCTGCTGCTTTTAGAAACCATGTCCACCTTATTTAAAAATTTGGAATTAAAGTGTTTTTTAAACAATTCATAGAATTTTATAAATCATAACATAAGAAACAAAACAAGTCAGCTCCTGAAATAAAAAGTCTTCTGTGAATGCGTAAAAAATGCCAAAGTTGTCAGTGATATTATAAAGACATCGCTCGCCTTTTAAAATTCTGAGATTATTATGAATTATTTGAAAACTCAAAACAATGTTATACTGCTATTTTCCAAGCGAATGTTATGTCATTTTCCAAGGAAAAAAAATCAGGAATATTTGAAAGCAAAAATGAAAGTAAATCTAACTTTCTGTTTGAGGCTCTCTTCGTAACAACACCCCTTGGCAGAACTGCAACTTGTCGTCATTTATAAAACTTGTAAATGGTGGTTCAAAGCCAGCTTTTGCCACCTCATTCGTATGGCTTTATATTTTTTCTGACCTTCAGCAAACCGTCTATTCAGGGGAAAAAAATCACATGGAAGGAGGACAGGGAAAGAAGCTAGTTCTGAAATATCATAATGTGAAACTTTGACTTGTAATTTCGCAGCAAGAAAAAACCTCCTCTATAATGAGAAGTTTTTGAATCATGGTAACTACGGACTGCGTGCGCGCTCTGCAAGCACTGAGCTGGATGAAACCAGCACACATTCATTAGGAACAAATCACCTGCATTCGGAAAGTATTTCAAGAGCTCTGATCCGAATTGTGTCAAATCAGCGGTCTCTCCGAAATTTCCTCGTACACTCTGTCATAAAAAATTTATCCTCTTCTTTCACTGGAAAAATATATGGATATTGGGCAAAACCATGAACGTTACGAGTGCTCAGAGTTTTATATTTAAGAGTTCTGCACATGAAAGTTTTATGCTTCGTAGTAAAGCAAACGGGGGAAAAACCGAATTTGAATATTACTCTTCTTTCTCGATTGATTGAAAGCACATTATGACACAAAACTACCATTTCAATAAGAATGAAGTCGATGCTTCTAAAATACTAAATTTCTAAATAAATAATACTCAATGAATACAATACTAAATTTCATTCGATTAAGTCGTTGCGTTTCGGCATTTAAATGCATTCAAATGTGCAGAACGACGGGTGGTGAACCCGCTCGCCGCCAATAGATTTGATTTAACATTTGATACACATCTGCACTTTAACTGTCAAAAACAGTGTCTCATGTTTTAGACATTCGATTCTTTCTGCTTTACAGTTATCAATATCATGGGAATCTTATTTCGGTTGTATGGCATTTGCGCTCAATAAATTTCCCCCTTTCCGCTCAAGAAAGGCTACCACATTATTGCATGTAAGATTTGGCGATTTTACAATGTACGCCAAATGATAATCAACTCACTATGAGTGAGAATGATACTCTTTGTCTCTGATAACGAAACGAAACTTCCTTGAGAAAAATGCTGATGACCCTTACCACGTTTCAAACGAGTGTTGAAAATAATATATATAAAATGTGAGAAATTTGCTTTAAAAATGTATTTATTAAAAGGAATACGTTTATAATTCTCCCACACGGAAGACATTTATAAAAATTATAATTCTGATGTGCATAATACAAATTTAATCTAATAAAATGAATTAGAATGTTTAGTTTTATGAGGATTTAATCTTTATATCTCTTACGGTTTAACTTTATTTAACAAAATGAAAAAAAAAAGATACATAGAAAGGGCTTTAAATTCAAATTTAAATGGATATCAATAATGTTTAGTTCTTTCTATATGTATTTATGCTTTTATGTATATACATTCCACAAACTGATACTTGAAATGAGCTAATGTATTTTTTATGTTAAAGCTGTTCAAATAAGGGGTTTTTTTTCAAAACAATAATAAATATAAAGTGTGAGAAATTTCCTTTAAAAATGTATTCATTAAAAGGAATACGTTTATAATTTTGAATAAATGATAGGAATAGTATTAATAATTTTAAAAACCGCTGCTGGTTAATTCTCAGGAGAGATAAAACATTTACAATGAGAAAATGTTGATAACTACTGAAATTCCTTCAAATCTGAAATATATTACTTCATTTTCTAGCTTATTTACTGTCAGATTTAACTATACATAATCCAATGTACCAGAAACGACATTTAAATGCAACACCTAAATGGCTACATAAAAAAAAATAATATGAAAATAATAAAAAGGCGTTAGAAATTTTTTAAAAAAAGGAATATAATTTCTAAATAATTCTTTTTCAATATTTCACAATATGCATTATATGATCACTTACATTTAACAAAAAAAAAAAAAAAAAAAAAAAAAAAAAAAAAACTGCAAACATTCTGTCTTTGACATTTAGCATAGACAAAACTGTTCCGCATTTCTGAAAGCTTACCGCAATTTTTGTTCATTTTGTATGTAGCTAAAATTTTTTAAAAAGTTTGAGAGATTCAATTAAATAACTTGGTAGGAACGTTATTTTTTTCAAAATAGAAATTATGATTACTCCTACATAACCATGAACTGAAGAAAAATAGTTGTAAAATATATTGTTACATAAATGCTAATACACATTAAAAAGCATTTTTTAAAAGTTTTTATGAAAGTAGTAACCAACTTAATTTTATAATTCAGATTTATGGTTGCTAAATTTACTTAGCTTGTTCTTGACCGCTTATTCACAAGAGCATATGTAACTTCAAATTCTATTGGACATGTAACATTTACTACTGTTCTAAAAACCTTATACTATTCCGCTTTTTATGCAATGCATCTCTTTTAATTTTCAGTAATCTGAACAAAAATGGGAACTTGAAAAACGAAAGTGTTTAAATTTCAACTAATACAAAAACTTTCTCATTCAGCATTGTCTATGCGCATTACAGATAACATTCTTATCTAATTTTAATTAATTTCACTAACATTGATCCTTATACATACAATAATTTATTACATTAAGGCAGCGTTTCTCAACCTTTCAGTATCCGTGGCCCAGTTTTCAATCATAATTTTCATCGCCCCCCCCCCGCTTACAATAAAATCTATACAACAATAATGTAAATTGAGTATTTTGGATTCTGTTTTTAAATTATTTTTAACTAACTGCCAAAACAAGAGTAAAAGTGAGCCGCCAACGTTGACGAGAAACCACATCTTGCAATTTGGACAAGCGGGCGGTTAACAGATGAAGCGAATGAAAGCGGAGAAAATTTAAATATTATATTTAAAATGAACGCCAAACAGGGAGATAACGTTAAAAAAATATGAAAGTAGAAAAATTCGTTTTTGAAAGTTAACATAGACGGGGTGAGCTAGGAATACATTTTTTTGAATAATTAAAGAAATAAAATTTACTAAATGACTAAACAAAAGAGAAAAAAAAAAGTAATGTTTGTGGAAGGGAATCCACACGACCGATGCCGTCTCGAGCATGCGCGGAGCAAATGTTTTCTCATAGGAAGAAGGAAAATGTTCGATAATGCAAGTTTCAATTCCAGCCAGTCCCATTTGAGTCGATCCTTTTATCGCTATAGAATCTATCGTGAATTTGTATGTTATATATGTTTTCGTGTTAATTGCAATTCGCCATATTAAATATTCACAGCAGCAGATTTATGCAGACTCATGAATACATTTTTAAGCGGAAGTAAGCAAGCATTAGACGATAGTCAAGCATCAACATGTCCACAGACGAGCGTGATTCCGAAAATAAAATCAAGGAAATATTCTCAAGAATACTTAAATTTTGGGTTTACCAGTACTGAAGTAAATAAAGAGAAAAGGCCCCTGAGTATCATTTGCTTAAAAATGTTGGCCTAAGACAGCACAGTTGGCCTAAGACCTAATAAACTTAAACGCTTCATAGTGAGTACGTCAACAAACCCAGAGAATTCTTCGAATTAAAATTAAAATCATATAGAAAGCAAAAATCATTTTTTAAAGAAACTTTGTCTGTGAATAAAAAAGCTTTAATTGCATCTTAAAAAATTCATATAAAATAGCCAGATGTAAAAAACCTCACACCATTCGAGTAGAGCTTATTTTGCCAACAGCAATTGAGATTGTAGAAACTATGTTTGGAGATAATTTTTCAAAATAATTGTAGTCCATACCTCTTTCAAATGATACTGTTGCTTGTCGAATTGGCGATATAGCTGAAGATGTATAGTGTCAGCTTTTCTCGAAGTTGCGTGACAAATTGTTTTCCATACAGCTTGACGAAGCAACAGATAGTAATAAAGATGCTCATTTAATTGTCTATGTTCGAATTTGTGATATGTCAGTAGTAGAAGAACTACTTTTCTGGAAGCCAATAGAACTCAAAACATCCGAGCTCACATTATTTGCTATTTTAAATGATTTTATGAACGAGGGAAACATAGAAAGGAAAAATTGCGTCGGAATATGCACCGATGGTACTCGTTAAATGTCCGGAAGATTCCATACAAGCACTTGTAAAACAAAAATCGCCTCAGTGCACACATTTTTTGCGATGGTTTATTTCTGATGAAATTGAGGTACTTGGTCGACATATTCGAGAAATTAAATCTTCAACTCCAAGAAGCAAATACACATATATGTTGGATACGAGTTATAAAGTTAATGCTTTTTGAAGAAAATTGGAATTGTAGAACAGAAATTTAAAGAAAAAACCTAATAATGTTTGCAAATGTGAATGATTGTACTAAAACTTATAAGGCTGAAGAAGAACATGTAAAAGTTGTTTTTGTACCCATTCAAAATCATTTAGCCATGCTGGCAAAGAATTTTAAAAAAGTATTTTCATGCTGACGACAAACTGATAGCAAGTTACGAGTGGATTAGGGATCCATTTCATAAGGCCCGAAGGACTGTCAACTGAGGAGAAAGAAAAATTCATAGACTTCACGACAAGAGGCGAAACTAAAAGACAATTTAGTAATAAATCACTATTTGGATTTTGGGCAGGAGTAAGGATGATTTTTCTGCACTAAAAACAAGGACATTTCACATTCTATTACCATTCAACATCCTACCTTTGTGAAACTGGATTTTCAGCTGTGGCGTCTTTGAAGACAAAATATAGAAACAGAATTGAGAGTGGCTATTTCTAATATTAAGCCTTCCTTCGAAAAACTTTGCTCTCCAAGACAGGCCAAAGAAAGTCACTAATAATTATTAAATTTGTTTTTAATTTAGTATGTTTTGATTAAGTAAGTTTTGATTTAGTAAGTTGTTTTACTTTAATAATTTCTTAAATATGCCGAAATGTATTTTGCTTTCTATGTGTATGTGTGCTTTCCTTTCAGTCAGTTAATCAATTTTTTAAAATATTTTTTCTTCGATAATCTCGCGCCCCCCTTCTAGTGTTCTCATGCCAACCTAGGGGGGCGCGCCCCACAGGTTGAGAATCGCTGCATTAAGGACTAACAGGATTTAAAAATGGATGCACTTTATAAAAATTACAACGCTATAACTTCCGAAAAATTACAGCACAAAATTGATTTTTGCATTAAGATAAAACTCAAAAAATTTTCTTTTTAATAATATCAATGCTTTAATATACAAATTAAGTTTCGATGTTTAACAAGTTTTTAAAGAAATATTTTAATTATATTTTTCAACAATGTATTTAGCACAAAATAAAAATAAAATTTAATCTGCAAGAGCACGTCAATGGGAAAAAATTAGCTTTTATCAACCTGTTGCCATCACATTGACAGAAGTTCTAATTAAAAAAATAAATCAATTGTTATTGTAAATTAAATATATAAAAGTTTAAATTTCAGCAAGTGTCTGTGTGAAGCGAAAAAATTTGAAATATATTTTCTAAAAAGTAAATGGAGGAAAAGATTTCTATGACCTTTTACACTATCTATAGTATTAATTAAATCAAACAATTGAATTTAAGGCAAACATGATTTAATATATCTATTGGATAATCACTGTAATCAGCGCCCATCAGTTAATTTTAATCAGGGGCACGCATCTACTAACAAAATGGTCTAAATGAACTAAACAATTACATTTTATGTTACTTGAGTCAATAAATGCTCCGATGAATTAACAATTTTAAATTTTTACATAGGTTCTTTACATTACCCTTTGTAATCCTTTTACATGTTTACCCTTTTACATTAACCTTTGAATCTTATTTAACAAATTTTTTTTGAGACATCAATATTTTAACACTTAGCACTTCGATCTCTCCTCTCAGAAACTATTCAAGGCAGTGCATCATTTTGGTATTTTATTTAATTATTTTATGAAATTTTGACTGGTAAAAATACTTAAAAGTGGTAAAAATATGTAGATTAATTTTCAGGGAAAATTCATATATATATTAATTTGTCGGAGCAATGAACAAGTTCTCTTATTCGGCAAATATTTATGCATCTAAATACTTTTCGGAGCGCTAAGGGTTAAATAAAAATCTTTGAACTTCAATCAACTAAATCATTCATTAAAACTAAATAATTTATGAAATTTGAATATCACTCTTCTATAAAAATTGGCAGCGATTTTAGAACTCTTCATAGTCCGTTTCAAAGAAGATACGCCAATTTTTACCAGGATTTCTCAACAGTGATTGGCTTATGATTATGAAAATATTGATTGTTCTAATATTGATATGTAAAAACTGACAGATTTGATCGTAGAAGATAGAAAGTATATTTATTGAACTTGAGTTAAGAGTTGAAGTGTTAAGAGCATTTCGCAGAATATGACTCCTTAGGACAAAAGGACTGTGTAAAATTTAAACTTCATAATTTTTTCACAAGAACATTTATTGACTGAAGTCCAATAAAATATTTTCATTTGTACCATTTAAATGTTTTGAAAGTAAAAATAAAAACTGAATTTTACGATGAATTAGAGAAATTTTTGTTGAGTAATTCTTTGATATTGTATAAATTACAAAAATTATTCTGCATTGCATATACAACTTCAATGCTGAGCGACTTTACATTCAATTTTCATATTCAAAAAAACATGTGCTTGGTCTCAGTAAAAAATGTTTTTATATTAATTGCAGTTTAACATTTCCACTCTAATTTAATGTGCAAATTTTATGAACTCTGACAGAAATTAGTAAGTAATACAGTGAACAGAACTGTTTAAAACCTACATAATAGTATGACTGAATTATATAACTATCAAAATCTGAAACTTTGATAGCTAAATATTTTGCAGAAATAGCTATTAAAAAATCAAGTTACATAAAATAAATTTGAAAATTTTAGAGACCTTTTATACTGGCGAACTGCTGGTCACCAAAGGCGGCTAGTTTCTTAATAAAGATATTGCTAAGTGAACTATTGTAATATATATACATACATATACATTTTTTCCCCTTTTACGAGTATAGATAATAGCGATTTTGAAGAAAATTCATTCAGAAATATGAGATTGTTTAAATATTAGTAAATAAAACAACTATAACTTCTCTTATATCTTACTTCTTTTTAAATGCATTTAATTCCGCTATTTATTTTTCTGATAAAATCAGTCTTACTTTTCTATTAATAATAGAATTAATTATTATTTATTGCAAGATATATGAATAAGATGAATGTATGTACAAGATCTCATAAATTCAAGATCAAATAAAATTTTTACAAAAATTATCACCAATTAGCCCGATCGGAAATGCAGCTATTCAAAACTAAAAACCGTCAGCCCTCTAGATGCGCGCCAAGTTTTCTTGCCAAAGGTCCGAATCCCAGTAAACCTACAATGCAACAGGGGTAGGGAATAATTTATGGAGCGCAAATGCTTCATTCCCCTTATTTCTAGACAATAAAACAGACAGGTTGTCAGAGAATGGATTTCTTTCAAATCTTAAAGAACATTACAAAATCGGTGTGAAGACTATACATCAAATTTCATGCAATCGAACCGAAAACATTTTTTAATTATAATGTTCACAGACAGACAGGCGGGCACCATTCCAAAAATGCTTCTTTCGGATTCAAGGCAATCTAAAACGTGGTGATCCGTCAAAATCTCAAGCGGGAAATTCTTTTAACTATTACAACACTTTCACTCTGAATACGAGAAAAGTAAGTCTCATTTAACTGGAGCAACTTCGCCCCACTCCTCCTCGGTGTGAAAGAGCAATTCATACTCCTTGACAGCAAAAACTGAGCAACCCACTGCTCATCGCTGACAGAAAGAAAAACAAACAGCTAAACGATCTTCCGTTGGGGTCACCCAGTGCCAGGAACCTGCGGATTCCGCCTTATCAGGAGAAAGAACGCGACTGAAATTCCGAGCGGGGCTATCAGGGGACGTGTGTGGAGTGGCCCACTTTTTTGAGCAGGTGACGGATTGCTCAGTGGCATGATGGGAAAGTGAAGCACTCGCCTTGGCTTCGTGACTTGGGGCTTTCCGCGTATCTCATGAATTGTAGATCGCTGGATGAATGCGAGATGTCGATGTTTCACCCACAAAGATGACAGGCATTGAAAGTTGACGCATCCGTTGCTTTCTTCTTAATTTCGTTTTTTAATGATTTACATAGCAAGGTAAATAGATTTAGGTCAGAAGCGGATCAGTCAAAAGATAAAATTTAGCATGGGTACAAAATAACGAGGATTTTTTTTTCCCCGCTTCCTTGAATACGAAGAGACAGGGACGGTCCGAACAAAAGCGGGGCCTGCTACAAAATAAGATTTGTGGGGCCTTGAAACTAATTTCACACTGCTAAATGTGTGACCTACTGCAAAATAAAGGAGGTAGCAAACAGTTCATCTGGAGTTGTTTAGCAATCTCTGATTTGGAGAACTAGAACTTTACAAGTGGTACATTGGATAAATATATCTAACTTGCTATCACTAGAAATTTGCAGCAAAATGCGAAAACAGAAACCTCAAGAAATTTTAAATAGTACCAAGATAACCACCCAAAATATACTGCTGATATTTGAAAGTTATCGATCCTATACCATTGTCTGGTGTAACTAAGACCTCGTCCCGTAGTTCAGACCTTAGTCACATTGAGTATGTGGGAGGATTTTAAGCAAGAAAAAAATGAATGAACCCAGCATTTCTAACGCGTTAAGAGGTAAGAAAACGAACGTAGAGCGGGTGAAAATCAACGTATTATTTTGTGCAAAACGGATCATGCCAAATGAACTGCGAGAAATCATAAAATGTAAGGATAGTCCAATAAGGTATTAAATATCAAGTTCGTATTTTTTTTTCTTTCTTTATTAAATAATATCCCAATATTTCTTTGAATAGATTTTTTCAATGGATTCCTTTTACTTTAAATTGTAATCAAAATTACATTAATATATGAATTTTGTTTCAGTTACAATAATCTGAATTATTAAAATATAATATACTTCTTTTTTGTTTCTATTGTATATTTAAATGATGTATTTTGATAAATTCTTGTAAACTTGCCTTCTGTCCCAATACTTTTTAAATGACAGCATATTTGAGTTTAAAAAAAAAAACTAAAGATTTTTTACTTTCATAATCATTCATTTGTATATAGCTTTCAGAAACATGGGTCTTGTATACTGGTACTTTTCCCAACTTTCTAGCCGGTACTCTTAAGAGAAAATATAATAAATTTCTAAAAGTTCGATTTCAAGAATTTAATTGAATCCATATTCTTTTAAACTAGGAGAAAAATGATACGCATAATAATTACTATCACAACGGAAAGCGTTGAAAATATTCGTTCTGGTTTTATTTTATGAGTTTTAGGAATACAATAAACGGTTGATGGAAATTTAAATATTTTATAAAATTTTCAAACTACACTTTGCTTATATATGTGTTTCTAAAATCCTGGGGGAAGGGACTCTGATTTTATAGCTCATACAGAACAGAACAGATTTTGCCTTAAGACGTGGGGAGCAAAACGCAACAAGGGGCTGTTGGAATTAAATGAAGAAAAATAACAATAAAATACAATTTTTGAGTACAAAATAAATAATTTGATTCACGATAAAATTTATAACAGAGCGATGCTGACCTGAAGAAAGCACATACAAAATATTAATCTAGTACGCGATAACATAGCCAATACCGGCCCATAAGAATCAATCAGTCAACAGTAAATGCATAACGTAGCAGTGCATAACGTAAAATGCATAACGTAGCAGTGTGGGTCTGAAGTAAAGCTGTGCCTGTTATGAAAAATAAAGCTCTTAAATTGTTCTTAAGTTCTTAAAGTTTTGAAATAAAACTCTTGAATAAAGTAATAATGGCAGGTAAAATCGGATCAGTGACCAGGAGATGCTCTCTGGGTTTGCTGATTTTTTGAAATGTGTAGTGAACAAAGGGAATTCGGACGGGCAGCAGCGCGATTGCGTGGCTGCATGATAAAATTTTAGGCTTGTTTCGTCTTGATGATAATAAGCCGTATAGGCTTGATATTGATGGTGTAAGCCATTGCATTTTGAGAGTGAATGAGTATCATGCAATTTACAGGGAAAAAAATCTGCCTAAAAATATCAAATTATTTATAAAATGAAGGCAAAAATTCTGCTCAAGAGTTAATTTCTAAAAACATAGACATTCTTTCCTTCATTATACCATTGAATTGCAAAAAATACAGCATGAAAGAATCCTCTGTAACGCTAAAAATATTTTGAATTTCATGATAGTTTTTTTTTTTTTAAAGCGTTAATAAGCGAACTTTGCTTTTCTCAGCGACTTAAAACTTGAGAAGAACTTCCAAATTCAGCAGTTCCATGTTTCGCAGTCTGGCCTGCGTATAATTTTGAAATCGCGTTTACAGATCGAGAGTCTCGTATTAGTCCAACTAGCAGGAATTGTCTTCCCAAAACTTTCTCGCATACTCTCTAAAAAAAGTGTTATCTTCCTTTCTCACAAAAAAAAAAAAGTCGAAAAGTTTCAGATTTTTGGTAAAGCAGAGGCATTACCTTATGGCATTAGTGTACACTGGTTAAGAAACACTCACCTTTGATGTGAACTTAACATTTTTACAGAATCTATCGAGTGATCCGCTGCGAGACATTAGTCCCTAGTATCCGTTTAATAGTGTCCAAAAATCAAATTTACGTTTCAGACGCGTTCCTCCCAATCGATTGAAATCAAAAATTGTTGCAGATCTACAATTGCAGTCGCAAAATCGCATGTCCAGTTTGTCGTTACGTTTCTGAGCTATCGCATCTACATGCTTCTGAAAGCACAGATTGAAAGACGTTGGTCTTTTTTTTTTTTTTTTTTTTTTTTTTTGATTCGGTTCGAAATTTGAAAAGTGTCTACAAATAAGATGTTAAATGTGTAATCAAATTTTATCAGTCTAGTTCTCTAGCTTTTGTAATGACGTTGTTAACTTAAACTGGGGCAGCGCTTTCCAGTTATCTAAGTCACAGTTAGACAAAGATATCCCAAAGAATCCGAGACAGACATCTTTCAGAAATGTGTGTCGAATTGAGAGCGATAGGAAATGAGGACATTCATCAAAATACCCGAATCTATTTTTTGACTATAATATCACATTCCGCTTGATTATTTTGTATGCAAGAAAAAAAATATACAGGAAAATAGTTACAGCCATATTTGTTCTAACTAGGATTGCAAGTGCGAAGATTGGAAGAAACAAAATACTTTTCAGCCATACAGTTGAAGAAATATTAGGAAAAACGATTAGTGAACTCGCATCTTTCAATTCGTTTCTCACTAACATTATCACCATTTTGAAGTTCCATTTTGTTTTCATACCAAGAAGTTTCACTTATTTCAGCTAAAATAATGATATTAACTGCGATAGCGAAACATTAGGGAAATGAAAAGCGGATCTGTTACACCCGTTCACTGGTTCGGAAAATTGTTGATGATATAGCTCAGGCATCATCTTAGTTATTTAGCCATGGTTTAAAATGACATAGTCCTGGCAACGAAGACCTTCTTACTTTCTCACAAACGAAGCGTAGAGAAATCGTCAGAAAATGTCGAACTGGAGATTTTAACGAATCCCCTATCTTCAGACTTCCCTGAGTTTGGAAAACACATTTCCGGAAAATGTCTATTCAGCTGTATTTGTGACAAAGATAACTCAATACCGCTTTGAGGCAAGTGAATGAAATTTGGTATACGATCTTTGTGCAAAATTCTTTGAGAAGTTTGTCTGTCTAACTGTTCGAGTATAACTACAAAATGAGGAGAGCTGAACAGATAAAATTCGATACGTAGATTTAACATCTATAGTGTAGACTTATTTCAAATTTTGAGCTAGATCTAGCAAGACTTGACCGTTTGTCTGTCTGTATTTCCAGAAGCATATAAACTCGATAGCTTTTGACACAAGTAACAAAAAGATTTTTTTTTTTCAAGGAGTCCAGCAGAATTGTTCTCGCCTCAACTTCCTCGTACACTAACATAATATGGCACGTTTCATCTCTCACGGGAGAGAGAAAAATGGAAAAAATCCTTCGTAGGAGCGAAGCAAACTTAGAATGGAATTTCTGTCAAACATTTCAGATACATCTGCAAGGTTGCTGGCAAGATTACATACCAAATTTCATTCGTCTAAATCGTGGAGTTTTCAAATGATCGCGCTTACACACTCGCAAATACACGAATCGGTAAGTAATAACCCTCTGTCATAATTGGCAAACACTTGCAATTCTACTGATAAACCTGTACACATAATACCATCTGTCCATATTTTTGCATTCTTATTTTTTCGTATAAAAAATACCTATACAAAGAGAAAGTACTGCAACCGTCAAAAAGAAAAAAATCGAACTCGAAATTACAACGAATTTCTGCATTTCAGACCTCCCTCATTCGGGAAACTCATTTCCGATATTAGGGCTACTTGACTCTGAAGAAGATAGCTCAAAAACGCTTCCATCTAAACTGATGAAATTGGGTATGTGTACTTATCAAATTAAAATATTTCTATCAAATTTTGAAAAAAATTCATATACAAGAAGATAGTCTCTCTGCCGGTATGGAAGGACTATTTCCAAGCTTTAGTTATCTAGTTTAATGCAAAACATATAGAACCAGATAGTTAAAGCTGGGTAGACGCGTTAAAATGTAAATTCGAATCAAATTTGGAACCAAACCGTCAAGGGTTTGACCATCTGTTCGTCCGTATTTTCTCATGCATGCAAATGTGATAATTCAAAAATGCAATGACTTAAATAAATGAAATTTGGTATATAATCTTATGACTGCAATTTTACTTTTATACCAAATTTTAGTTCAAATGAATAGAAAGAGTTGCGTAATGAATGTATTCAATTTTCTGAAATGTGTCGAGTCATCTCCAAAGATCGAACTCATTTCAGTCATAACGCCATATTCTCGCCAAAGATGGATACTTCGTAAGCATTGCTCGTCAATGCCATGTAATTTACACATAAGAATCGAATTTTTACATTTCGAAGAACGCAACTCCTGCATGGGAATTGAAAATTCAAATCTGAACACACTTGGCTTTCACGACCTCGCGAAAAGTCCACAATTTTATGCGGAGTGAAGGTAACACATTTGCTAGAAATAATTTTTTGATAAAGTTTCGCGGGGGCCACTTCCGCTGATTCAGTCACCGTGTCTGAACAATCGACGGATTTTACTCGAAATGTGAATAAAAAAACATGTGAATTTCGCCGAAGAACTTGTACATAGGAATGACCCTTTTCTCTTCAGTACATTTTACATGTTTCCTCTCATATGCATCATAGAAAAAATACGATATTTACAAAAAAAAAAAAAAGTAATAAAAACTTTTCAGAGTATTCAATTATTATTACTTAAAAGGGATAAGAACAAAGGAATAAAGAGACATTCTAAAAAGTAATAATATATAAGCAGCAGTAAATTAAAATTTAATAAGGAAAAGCGATAAAAATTTAAAAATTAAAAATGAAGAATCAAAATGTGTCACGGAACTTCACCAAGACTTAAGCAGGTGTTCCACCCTGATTTAAAAACAAACTGAAAATTACATGGATATAAATCAATGGATGCATGACAAGGAAAAGAATGTAAATATATACAATACAGCTTGGCTCTGGCGAGCTGGCGCCCGTCATTCAACCTCAGGAAGATTGTCTTTGCTGAGAAGGAGAAAGATGGGAAATAGAGAGCGGATTGCAGAGAAATAATCAGATTGTAAAAAAAAAAAAAAAGAAAGAAAGAAAAGAAAAGAAAGAAAGAAAATAGGATTGCACTAAATGCATTTTTTTTTTTCTTCTATTTCTGATCATTCATATTTATTGAAAGGCGTGTTATCAAACTCAGCCGGCTCTGATAAACGTACGTCCTTCTCCTAATTTAACAAAATGGACCCATCTGATAGAAGACAGTTCTCATATCACATCTGTCATTTAGCCTTTATTGAAAAGACAGATTATATAACTATACTAGCCGGTACCTGCCGCAGAATAAAGGATTTTGGAAACATCGTTTGAAATTTGAAACAGCTATCTTGTTTAATTAGGAATGATGCAAAGAACGATATTTATTTTCTTGTCGACAATGAATGCATTCATTGAAACTGAATGATATATAAAGGAGAAGAAGAAATGATATTTATTCTTATTCTATTTTTTTCTACTTGATTATTCAAGTATACTTTTAGGGTAGAATATATTTTTATTTTTCTATCTTCAGCAAAAGCAAACCAATTTCTTGGCCGTCCGACTCGTAAGCATTCAACATACAATTGGCCATGTGAAAACCATGGGTTGTCTAGGCTCAAAGCAATCAGTTGGCAAAGTTTTATCATAATCGGATGAACGGTACGGCAGACACGAACAAATAAAAATGCATTTTTAAATATTATATTTTCACTTATAAACGGATATTTTTCATCTTATGACAGCAACATAGATATTCTTTGGTCATAATAATGTAGAGGAAAAATTATTACGAAGTCTTCTGAAAAATAATCACTAGCAAATCCAAGCATAAAAATGATCCATGTAGTTTTTATTTGCTACGAAAGCTCTTGCATCACGTTATATTGGTCCGACTTGTGAGTATCCAACATACAATGCGAAAAACATGGATTTTCCAGGTTCAATCTGCACACTTGGATTGGCCTTGCGCTTTGTTGATGATCATCGAAAATGCGAGTCGAATGGGGAACTACAGTCGTTTGAAATCAAAAGGCATGTCGGTGGGGATAATGGGAAAGGGAATAATGGAATGAGCACATCTTCTCCATTCGACTTTCCGTTAAGAATAGTTACACCGATTCTTGCCGCATGTTGGTGGTCTTGAGATTCTGAAGAACGTGCACTTCTGCAATTCGTAAACGATCTGCTTCATTGCTAGCCTTGTCGTTCCTCTTTTTTTGAGAAGCTCGAATTCGCTTGTGCCTATTTGCTGCGCTTGTAGATCTACTAAGTGATGGCCGTTTAGGATGCATATTTTTTTGGACGACGCAATTAACACGAAATACGCTTATATAACCGAAATATCGTTTGCCGATTCACTGAATAAATAAAAATTTACTGTTTGCTCTGGTTTTGATTCTTTCGTTTTCCTTCCACTTATTCTGCTTATTGCGCACATGAACATTCTTTCAAAGGAGTATAATCAAATGTCGTCCCAATTCCATTGAAAACGATAATTTTCAAAATCATCGATCTTCAGACTGCAAGCTCCTTTTGTGGTAGCATTTCATTACCTTATTTCCTATTTAAACTAAGCAGATGATAAACAAAATATTTCTTCCATGGTGTTCGACTATGAAAGTACAAAAATGTTTCTAAAAATAATGAAAATGATTTGATTTTTATTGCAACTAGGTAAAATATTGCTACAAATCCATCATATATATATTTTTTAAATAACTGTCAAAATTGGTGAAAAACTTATATGATTAATAAATCAGCAACATTTAAAAGATAAATTTTTGAATTTTAAAATGATGTAAAAATCGTCTTTGTGTTATTATATTTTCAGAAGTGATTGAATTAAAACCCTATAATCGCTTCATTGTTTCGCAAATTTACACTTTGTACGTTTTGTAAATTTCTATGATAAAGAAAAGGCTCCGAGATGCCAGTATCATCTTCCAAAGTATATTTCTGCCGAATTCTCCTGTCTTCCCAGTAAAACGCCGACAACGCGTGTATACACAAACATAAGGCAGGCACAAATAAATTTTCCTTATTTGCAGTAGAGATAAATCTTAAAAGCTGTTTTTTTTTTTTTTTTTTCATTTTAAATACTTTTACATTGTGCGCATTTCACGCCCAGTCTTTTTTATGACGAATTTTAGAATGCATCGAATTTTTATTTTGAACCCGTTATCTTCAGTCTAGGGAAAAAAATCAACTTTCATTATATGTGAGAACGAAATGTGCAGATATTAACAAGGACTTCGCATGCCTGTTCAGATTATAAGGTTGCTTAGAGTCAACTCACACAGATGCAGAATAATATCTTTATTGCTTCTTATGCTAAAAGTGACTCTCTTTTAACGGGTTGTACGTGCTTTACAAACAAAAGAACAGTCGATTTTTTTTTAAATTTCTTCAGAACCGAAGTTCACAAAGAGATAGTATTGTAAAAGCCAAAAAATACGACCTCGAGATTTTGATTATCTCCATGTTTTCGGACTTCCCCGAGAAAGAAAAACACATTTTTCAAATTATATCCGTCTATGACTGCGATCATTCAAAAACGCACCTAAATACCGATGTGAAGTTCGGTGCGTGACCTTTTCAATAAATATGGAGGAATTTTTTTAATCTAATTTTGGTGGAAATCCGTTTACGGGAAGGCTGCCTGTTCGTCTTCTCGTGATCGTGATACTCAAAAATGCAGATAGATAAATCGACGAAATGAAACGAATGTTTTTGTCATCAGAATTATAAATCTGTAATAAATTTTAGTCCTGCTTCTTAAAATGTTGGTCATTTATCAATCTGCATATTTATACATATGTCAACGTAATAGACAAATGAAATTTGGCATATACATCGTAGAATGGCATCTAATATATTCCCAATGGATGAAATGAAGACACTTAAAATTCATACTCCATGCGTTTTTCATCGCATCGTGAAACAGATCAGTTTAGTTACCAATAGCAATACTTGGGCCATTTTGGGAAGGACCTCGTCATTTTGAATCAAAGCCACTGAACTAGTACCCTCTCTCTAAACTTCCGCACCACACCCGCAAGACGACATTAGTCACGGTGGATTGAACGTGCACCAAACCCACTTACACGGCCGTTCTTCAGTGGAATCAGGTCTTGGAATCTTCCGGTTCTGAAGCGAAGACCTTACCACCAGACCATCGTGGCCAGTATCGTCAACCAGAAGTGCCATATTGTGTTGATCTAAAACCAAAAGGAAATTGACACTTAATACGAGTTTAGGCCACTCCACTGAGAGTCTTAACAAATATTTTAGGCCAACCAACGACCGCTAGGAGGGGACGCCGTGGTGGGCCTTCCTCAATGTTTTAATCAAATGGAGTAAACTCCTTTTAAATAGCGGTATTAAAAGATATGTAAATCAAACAGCTTTTGTCTCATGAAAATGTATTTTTTTTATTTAAAATGTTAGTATGTGAAGAATATTTTATTACATATCACATATATCAATTCTATTATATATATAGACAATTAATATTACGAAGTGGAAAGGGAGTGTGAAATTCGCAAAACAATGCATCCATTTGCTCATCGGGTGGATTGTGGCGCAAGAGCCATAGCTGACTATACTGCACCAGACATATGGTTAGAATAGAAAAAGCTTGTCTTTATGTAAAAATCTGTAAAATTAGAAGCTGATTAAAAAATTACTTGGCAATGTCCCTTAAAATTAGATAAAAAATGGCAACAAGATGAAACATTAAATTAGGTGATATAAACCAATTGTTTTTAAAAATTTAAAAAGATTTTTGTGGAGACGTTCCCCCACAAGCATTTGCATGTCCACTTTTGAAACATTAAAAAATCGTTAACGATGATGAGGGCATTCATCATCGTTAACGATTTTAACATCGTTAACGATTTACCTTTTAATGGAAGGGGGGCATTCCATTAAAAGGTGAAGATCGTTTGGCATCTGGAGAAAAAAGGAGCTCGATCGTCTAATGAAAGATGTCTGTGTGTTAAACGAGCGTGACTCATGCGGAGTCTCATCGGGTATTGAAATCCACACGGATCGCAAAAGGGATGCCGACAATGAAGTGTCGTCAGCCCAAATACTAGAATAGACCAAAGCTATAGAAATGGCATCGATCTGTTATGAAAAGAAAATAATAAACACAAATGCAACAAGGCTAAACAAAAATGAAAGCAAAGAAAGGACAAACATTTAACTACCTTTTCGAGAGGGTGAAGGCGGCCGATATGTTTGAATTGTATCAAGTGACGTCACTTCTGCCGTGCATTTGCGAGGGTTGCCAGTATATTTTTATACAAATTTTAATGTAAAGACCGCAAACGATTATAAATAATGTTAAACATTTCTATAATAAAACACATATAAACGTATTTAACGTGTAGTGTTTGTGAGGTATCAGGTGAACATGTTTCCTAAAATACAGTTGACCCGTTATTCTTTTCTCGAACCTTATTAAGAATTTGACGTTAAAACCGAAAATTTCATCCATCAAACTCCCCGCGTTTTTGATTCATTCATTACATTCACATGCAGATGTAACGAACAAAAGAGTAGATATTTATATTTTCCAGATTCCGTGCAGAAATAATATTTATATATATAAATTCTAAAAGAATAAAGAAAGAATAAGCAGAATTAAGCTCCAAAGGAAAGGGGCTTAAATGCTGAAAGTTTCGAGTACATACTTTCCTCCTCGCAAAACCAAATTTTTGATGGATGCAATTCAACATCTAAGCAAATGGCTTTTATTTAACAAATTAAAATAACATTTCATTGCGAATCACCTTGTCATATCTCTCGCGAGTAAAAATATTACAATTCAAAATAATAATAAACTAAAATCTCCAGACTTTCTTTGCATAATTCAAATACACTAACACAAATAGTGCACGAAACAGTGTTCATTGGCGAGTGACTCAGTCAAATGCAAAAAATAATTTTAAAAACGCAACTTTTATCTGCAAATAGATCTGGAAACATGAAAAAAAATCTTGAGAATAAAGTTCTAAAATTTAAACAAAGTTCATTTCAATTTGGATGGCATGACAGCAATAAATCGATGGATAGCATAAAATGAAATGACCCTGAAAGCACATCAAAAACGAAAGAAAAACTCCCAAAATGAGGGAGAACTTAAAACACTTTGTTGATTTGACAAACTGGCTAAAAGATTATTTTTTTTTACCATTGTAAAGTGGATTAGAGTAAACGTTGCAGACTTGATACGCGGTTCAATTGACGATGAGAATGATACCTCAGTTGGTCCAAATTTTTGCAACACCACAACTGGAGAGAATACGTGTCAAATTCAACGCACATCAAGAAAATGCATGCATTGGAACTTTGATACAAGTCCGGAGCTTTGCGACTGGAAGCCGAGATTTTACAAAGAGCTTTTCGCCCCTGAAATAGGAAGGGGCTTAACAATTATTCAAAGTAAGCAATTGCGTAGGAGCTTTCAAAATTTTGGGGTGTCCTAAAGTATTAAGGATTATTTATAATGTTTTTATAGTAATTAATTAATATTGAATTTTGTCCTTTTATTTAATTTACAAGTACGTGTATTCAAACATACTCAAAAAGGAATCAAGTATTTATTAACTTTCAGAGTAGTATTCTTAAGACTTTTTTAAGGTTTTCCAATTCGATTTCATATTATTAAGGTTTTGTTTTTTCTAAATAGTTGGTAGATTCATCGGTCTATAACTTTTATTGGACTTCATATTATATTTTCTTCTTACATTATATTTAAAAAATTTCGCAATTTTTTATAATTATTTGGTTTAGAAGATGTATTTTAATTTCATTTTCGAAGTTTTCCAAAAAATTTTTTATTTTTTTTTGAAAAGAAAACGCAGATAAATGTTTTGCTATTGAAGTGCGGAAATGTATGAGTTTCTTTATGACTACTTACATAGCAATTAAACTAAAATGAATCAATAAATGGATATCTAGTTTTAGAAGAAATTGTTGTAGAGAAAGAGACTTGTGTTATAGAAGGGCTAATTGCGGCCAGAATCCCGCTCTGCCTGCATGTGTGAACAAAATCGGAAAATAATAATAATAAAGGCCTTCTTTGGTATTGCTAGAGTTGTTCGGAATCAACATGGGAAATATCTGTGCATGGACAGGCTGAAGGGAGGGAGAACTTTGACGAAGCACGAAGGCCATCCATTGTCGGAAGTCGTGCAGGCCTTACTCGGACCCTCATTAACCCATTTTCTGGTGTCTTCGTCCGTTTGGAGGCGAGGCTCCCGGAATGTCAACGATAGACGACTGAATGTTTGTTTATGGGACGCCGCGGGGAAATGTGTCAAGACGTGTCTTACACGCCCAACATGACGCTCTGATGCAACAAAACTGTATATAAGTCTCCGCGAGAATTCCAGAACATAGCATTCTGCACCACTACAGCAGCAACATGAAGCTTCTGGTAAGTCTTCTGCTTTGCTCCGCCAAACCTTCTTGAAACGCGAAATGCCCCTCTTAATTTAATTTTCTTTTTCCCGACAAGTCAATATGATTATATTTGGGATGAATTTTTAGAAAAAACGATCTAAAATAGTTATATTTTTGAATTTTTGCATAAAAAAAGATTGAAATGACATGTATGAAACCAAAATATACAAGTTCAGAAGGAGAAGTTTTAAAAATTGGAAAAAAAGTGCCTTTTTGGCTAAAAATGTATAAAGCTAAAATCATAAAATTTTATCAAGCGATTTGCTTTAAATTTTGAATATATAATTTAAGAAATATATTATCTAGTTCCCGAATCAAAATAAGAGCTGTATTTTTATCCATTATTTTAAATATTATAACTGATAATAGCAGGAAATTTTCAATTTTTTTTTTCCGATTTGTGAAGCATTGGGATATTTATAGAATATTTCTAAATGAATAGAATACCGATTCTCTAGTTAAGGAATTGCAGAACATATTGAAGAATTATACCACATCTGAACACTAAATATTCGCTAGATTATAATTTATGAGGTTTTCTCAGAGAAAATTCTAATAAAGATTAGAATGTGGGAAAATAGCATTAAAATGTATATAAATACAAAAATAAAAAATCAATGTAACTTCCCTCAAAATGGATTTAGAAACAAAATTCAAAAAGGTTTTATAAAGAAACCTGTTCAAATTTTATAAATATTAAATAAAAAATATCAATTTTTCAAAAAAAAATTTTTTTTAGTAATCAGCTACATTATGTTATAACGTTCCGAATATGAATTTATTGAGAGAATGTTATAAGCTAGTCAGCAATGGATTTAAATATCTTGCTGTCTCATACAGTGCACACTCCATAAGGCCCTTCTTTCAATCAAACTGGTCAATTAAATTTCATATTTCAATGCATTTAAACAGTTTAATATTTTATTCCGAGTTTACTTTGACTTTTTTAATTTTTTTTATTTTATCAACTTTATAAAAATAAATTAGCTTCTATCTATTATCATTCTAGATATCTGAACAAAAAAAATCAGGTATTTGGCATTTATAAATGTTTTAATAACAAAGTAAACTGATAATAAGATATAAGAATTTCACTAATTATACTTGATAGAGTATGAAAATGTTTTATAAAAAATAGAATTTGTTTTTTTTTTATTTATTTATAAACTTACTTGAGAAGATAAACATTTATTGACCTTCTTATGAGCCTAGGAGGCCGTCTAGTCGGAAATCCGTCAACGAAACTGGCTATATATTTTTTTAAATTTTCACTGAAAATCTGTTAAAAATACCTATGAAATAAAAACTGTACCAGCTAAAAGACTCCATTTCTTTCTCTTAAGTTACAAGAAATATATATGCTATACTATATTGGAGAGATCGGAACTTGTTCAAATAATTTTTGGAAAAATGCTCAGATTTTTTTAATGTATTTGTGATCATAAGCATCTTTTAGATAGCTTAACTATTTTTTCTTAATATGCGAAAAAAGATATTGTATTGATTTTACTACCATAAATATTTTTTCAAAACTTGCCCCGGATATGGGGAAAGGTGAATCAAAACAAACAATAGCATTCAAAATTATGTTCTCTTTACCTTTTTTTTATTAATTAGAAGACACAAGGCTCTTGCTAATTATTATCACTTGGCATAGTGATTATAATTTGTTTCAAGGAATTTACAGTGAAATGCCGAAACATTTATTTAACCAATCAACATAAGAATGAGTCGCAATCAGAATTGCAAGAAAACGATTGACATCTTTCTACCGCACGCATTGTGTACCCAAATGAAGCGTACTGCATTCATGATAATCGGTCATCTATTTTAAATGTTCCCTGGTTCGACTTCTCCAAATAACAGCCCTGCCAACTGGTCTAGTAATTTATCGGACCCGATATATTTCCGCCGGTGTGGCACGGACGCTTCAAATGCTCAGGAGCTATCCTCATTATCCCAAATGAACTTACTATTGCTTCAAAACGGAACGTTAGTGTCATACTTTAAAAACTCTTCAGAATTGCTGTTTCCACAATGAGAGCAAAACCATTTTTCGTTTTCAGAATCTGAGTTTTAGTTTAAAATCCTCTTCTTCACCCTTTTTCCCTTTTGTTTTTGCTTTTGGACTTTTTCTTAAATATTTCGTTTTATCTTATCCCTTTTTTTTTTCTTGTTTGCTCTTCTTATTAATTATTTCGCTGTCATCTTTTACTGTTGATTCTTTTTCAAGTCAGTCAGTTAGGAAAGGAAATTGTTTTACTAAACGACCCTTTGTTACACTCCTTACAAAGTGAACCCTGAGGGAGGGATCTGATCTGTGAGAATACACTATAACATTTAAAACAGAAAGTTAACTACATGAATCAAATACAAAACAAAATAAAACTCTCAATTTGTAATGTTACAATTTGCCCCGTGATTCTTTTACAATTTTTCCCATTCCATATTTTCGGGCAGTTTTGTTGATTAATAAAAATATTGTGATTAAAAAAATCGATTATTTTAAAATTTAATACATAGCCAAAATAAATAAAATATTTTTGAAAATAACAACTACGGAAATGAACTTAAATTTTACGAAATATTTTTTTTTCACGCTTTATAGCTAAGGCGGAACACAAATTGATAGCTTCACCCTACCCGTTTCAATTGGGCACATATTATGTTGATGCAATAAAGCTTATCATAAGAAATATATTTATTGAAAATTCTGATTTAAAAATTTTTTAATTTCTGTGAATGAGTGCCAGTTAAACCAGCCCCTCTCTCCCCCTATATATCATATATTTCTTACAATTATACTATTCAAAACCCTGCATTCCATTTAGAAATATAAATTCTAGTTCCTGAACTAAGAAATAAACTATATTTTCCTAATCTTGAAATACTTAGTTTCAAATGACAAAAAAATACGAATTTTTTTATGAGCATTTAAAATATTTCTAAATGAACATTGTTTATTCCGCAGCTCAGAAACTGCAGACAGTAGTAATAAATTGTAATAAATTTCAGCAAAAAATAGGCATTAGATTTATTTATGATGTTTTTGTTTATTAGATGATTTTACCAAAGGGATACAAATGCATTCAGGACAGCATTTAACGACATAAAATAGCATTGAAACATGAATTAATCTATGTCCTTTTTCAAACAATGACAAATAAAATTCAAACGGATTTTTTAAAGAAAACTTTCCTAAAATGAAGGTACTGAACAAAAGAAATATTTAATATTTTAGCCAAAAATAGACTTTCCAAGTGAGTCACCTATCTTAAGTAGACCCTATTCGAACTTTTTGACTGCTGAGGTTGTTTGAAATGCCTGCTGCCTTTTCGGCTGTTTCAACTGAAATGATCTTTTATTCCAGTTTGAAATTTCGAAATCATTCATTATCGGGAGTGAAGCACGAAAACGGCGTCGTGAAAAAGCAGCTTCTCATTGGTGAGGTGTGGAGGAGAGGATGCCAAGCATCATTATTTGCCCATATTTCAAAATGACGTTTCTAAATACTCCTTGAACGCTTCTGCGAAATGTAACTCAGTCTCTCAAATATAGCAAAATGGCTCCAGTGATAGTTGAAATCCGAATCATTTTAATTCTCAATGGAACGATTAAAAATAGATTGAAAACTAGAGCAGGAGACATTGAATTAGTGACAAGAAAGAAGCGACCGATGCATGAGTTTAGTGGCGCAACAAAATATTTTTATAGGAAATCCGGTTTAGTATGTTGAAATTTGATGCGTTTCGACTTTTTTTCGTAAAACCTCTCCAGGCCCTTTAAATATTTGAAAATTTCTTCCATGCGATAGTAACAGAGTTTTGGATTTGGAATCAGACTCGTTGGTATGGTGTGGAAGTTTAGAGAATCGTTCTTGCTATCTGGCCTTGATACAAAATGAAGAGTTCCGTCCCCAAATTGTAATTGAGTTGCTTCAAAGCGGAAGGCTAATCTAACCAAATCACGACTCGTACGGATATAAAAGTTTGTGAGCTTCACTGCTGATTTTTTTATTAATTCATTACACCCTGAAAATAAGATTTATTTACTAATACGATCACTTTTACAGGCTTTCTATGGATTAATGGCGTCATTTTATATGCACTATGCAACAATCGTTCAAAGGAATCCATAGATGTTTTGCAAGAAGCGTGAAAATCTCGAACGAATTCGTAGCTTCACTCCTATGATTCCTTAACTATGGAAGAAAATGATATGGAAAGATGATTCAAATGAGGAGAATAATTGCTTCTTTATAACGTACTTTTGAACTAATGTTCTTTTTTTTATCACTAACATACCTTTGAATTGCCAACAGTCTTATTCGTAGATAAGAATTTCGCAATACGTGTTTCAGCTTTATTGCTCTTGGTTCAGCAAAGTGCTAAAATTTTGTGGTAGAAACTCGTGTTTGATACTCGATTCTGCAGAAATTCCATTGTATACACGGGTTGTAAGATCAGATATAGACATTATTCTGACGCAAGAACTTTTTTTAGTATGAACTGCGCCGAAGCTTCATGTAGATCGTAAACAGAAACCGAACCAAGATAGAAAGGAATCTACCTCCGCCTTGAAACCAGAAATATATTGCACAGAATTGCACAGAAACGCTAAGTAGCAAAATTCACGTTATGCTTTCTCTGATTATACAAAATTAAGTTTCAGAGAAATTTAAAGTTTCAAAAAAAAAAAAAAAATTCTACTATTTACAATTTTCTATCTTTGACTCTATAGTTACCTTTGTTGTTTTCTTCATAGTATTGCCTAAAATGCTAGCTTTAACTTTAAAAAAATGAAATTGCTTTATGAAGCTTGGTGTAAATACTTAAATTGAAAATAGCCTTTCCTGAATGCAGCTCTGTAAGTAACTCAGTTTTTTGGATCGTTCTGATTGAAATAACGGTTAATTTCCCGATTATTAATGAATTAATTTATTTGATTTTAGACTGTAATTAAGAAGTATCATCACATATATCTAATAGAACTGGTGAAAGGACGGCACACCAAATTGCATTAGTAAGTCATTGCATTCCCAAACTATTATCTGTACATTTTCGCAGACATGCAGGCTGGTAGACGGTTATCTCTTCGTCCTATTTGGGCACAAAATTTAATGGAGATTTCCAATCCAATACTAAATTTGTTAACTTATTCTTAGTTTCAGAACACCAAGACAAGCACTTTTCGCCAATTCTACTTCGCTTAGTTGCAGTACGCAGAAAGATGTGCAGTTATCCTAGTTACTAATTCTGCAAAAAAAATCTAAATTTACTCTATTGCTAAATGTAAACATCTCTTCCTTTTATATTGCCTCTCACCTCTTTTTTGACGATATAAATGCTGCCTGACGCATGCGCAAAGGCGTTTAGGACTTTCAAATCCGAGAATGAACAATAATTTTATCCAGCCCAGTTGTTTGTTTTTATTTATAGTGCTCACGCAAACTTGGAAAGATTTGCCCCAGATGGATTTCGTCCACTGATATCACCCGTGTCTCTAAATGATGAGGGAAAAAAGGAATGCCGTGCAATCAGCAAGCGGAATCTGCCACCTCCACTTTCAGCAGGTTTTGTGTTCCACAGTCAAGTAAAAAAAAATCCTACATGAATTTTAGTCACTTTCCTAATGACAGGTTGGATCAAAATTATATATAGATCTACATTTTGATAGCAAATCAGAACAAATCGTGGTTGTAGTACAGAAAAATTAGATGATATAGAGAAAATAAGGGACATAGTAACAAAATTTAACTCAAATCAAATCAGGCCAGAGAAAAGTGGGACAAATCGAAAATATAGGATCAAAATTTGGGATAAATCAGAAACTAAATATTGAAAATCGGAATAAAGTACACAAGGTCAAAATTTGATGCAAATGAGGAATGTAGTATTGAAAAGCGGAACAAATCGGAGAAATAGGTTTGAATTTTGGTTTGTTCCAGATGTAAATCTGGGCATTTGGTTAAATCAAGCTCATATGAATGATGCTTCCTTTTTTTCTTGCAGGTTGTCCTTACCTTCGTCTGCGCCGTCTCTCTGTGCGGGGCTACCTACATCCCGACCTATCTAGGAGGCTACGGATACGCCCTCGCAGCTACACCAGCTATATCCTACGCCCCTGTACCTATCAGTTATGCTCTACCCGCAGCCGCTCCAGTCGCATCTGGTGGATACGTTCGATACGAGACTCCCCATTTCGCTTATTCCTATGAACATCCTGTTCTCAAGAAGTAGAAGAAGAGGTGAAATAAATTTTTGATCAGTTTAACAATAACGCAATTATAATGTAAATGCTGTAATAAGCATCAGCAATGAAATAGGTAGAAAAAAGTGTATTTTTAAAAATCTGCAAATCGCACAAGTATGGCATGTTATATTATAGTTTTGTGGCATAAGACCCATTTTAAAACCAATGGGAATGGTCGCTCCAAAATTTTTACATATGTATACACTCTAATAGAGGTGTTATTCCGGGAAACCCCTTCATGGTTATGTGCAATATTTATGAAGTATTTACCTTTGGAATGAATTAAGCATTTTTACTGAATCTATCAAATGCTCCTTGAAGGGTTTTTTTTTTTTTTTTGGTTTGTTTATTAATGCATGGCATGTGGGTAATAGCATATGAAAAATTGGATTTGGGTTTTAGACACGTTTTTTAAAACACATTTATATTACACTAGCCGCCTTTGGCCGCCTCGCCAATCTTAATGTCCGTTAAAATTTTAATAATTAAATATTTTATGCAATTCCTACTTTAATAGCTTCTTCCTCAAAATGTTTTAAAACTTCAAATTTTGATAGTCATATAATTTACTCATAATATTATAAAGGCCTTCAGTCATAGCGTAATGTGGATCTCGCTAATTTTCTGTTAGCTCATGTTGAATTTATACTTTAAATTAAAGTGGAAAGGATTAATCTGCAATTAATATAATTATATTTTTTTTACTGAAACAAAGCATAATATGATTACTGAAAACAGAATCACTGAGCGTTTAAACTTTATGGGCACTAAAGAATATCTTTCTTAATTTATGTAATATCTCAAGAATTTGTCAACTAAATTTTCTTTCAAACTAACATAAATACAATTTAATTACAAAAGCACACAACTAATCTAAAAACAATATATTTACAAACCAATAAATCAGTTGTCAACAATCAGAACACAATGCGCATGCGTGAATTTTCAACGCCAGTTATGGTAACGCAAATGCGTGAATTTTCAACGCCAGTTGGGGTAACGCTATGCAGATTAGAAATTTTTAATTTCCTTTATTCTGTTTTATTTTAATTCAAAAGTACTTCAGAATGAATCTGAAAGATCGATTCATTCACAATGTTTAGTTTTAAATGCATCAAACATTAAGAAAATAAACAGAATCCTTTGAAATAATCTGCCAAAAATTTCTTAAGCCTATCCTCTTTAGCGTGGGAAAAAAAACTGAAGCCTTACTCATTTGGCGGTGGGTAAATGAAAAGATTTTTTGGCGGGAACGTTAGTTTTTAATTAATAATTAAAATTATAATTCAAAATTCAAAAAAAGGGACCCCAGGTGCACATTCCCGACCTCCAAGGTATACTTGTACCAAATTTGGTAGCTGTAGGTCAAACGGTCTGGCCTTTAGAGCGCCAATACACACACACACGCACACACACACATTGAGCTTTATATAAGAATAGATTATACAGGATTATAGATTACACCGAATTTTATCCATCTGGCTCTTCTCGTTTTGTATTTATCGTGTTAACTTATCTTCCAACATCTGGACTGACAACTTCTTCCGAATGGATTTTGCTCCAAATCGATTGAAATCTACAAATTTTGTGTAAAAGTCATACACCAAATTTCATCCGCTTATCTCAAAACAGTTTCATGTTATCTTCTTCCCAGATAGACAGAAATAATGCCAAAAATGTGTTTTTCTAACTCAGGGAGATCTGAACTGAGGAGATTCTTCAGTAATCTGGAGTTTGATTTTTTTTTTTTTTTTGACGATTACAGTACTAAAAATAAAACAAAAATAAAAACGGTTTAAAAGAGTAGAAATATGCATCTCTTGAATGAATAAAAGAGAGTATGGATTCCGGGTGTTTTTCCGCTCATCGGCTGCATCCAAAATTTGATACAGATTTACAATATTGCTGGCAAGATTATGTATTAAATGACATTTGTCACAGGAACAATACTCATTAAATATCATGGCAGTCCAGCTCTTCCGTTCCCTTTTTTCTATTTTACAGAGCTGACTTATACGAATGATGCAACATATATAGCATTTTCAATAATTAATAAATCTAGAAATATTTATGCACTAATCACCGAAAAGAAAAAGAGAAAAAAAAATTCAAGATGTCCACATTCTTTTATGTTGAATATTTCATTCCTAATGGTAAATTGTATCCACATTAGCACTGCATTAGTCCAGAATATCTAACAGACACCCTGTGGCGGGCGGTCCCCAGCGATTGCTTGTGAAGCCGCTGCGCATTATAAAAAAGTAGACATGGATTGTGTTGGTTGCTTTTCTACTCTTAAACTCTAGTTTAAAATCCTTTTTATGTTCATTACTTTTGAGTTTAAATTTAAATTTCAATAATGTTAAATAACTCTTTTCAACTAGCATTTTTAATTAAACTCAAGGGACAGGGCAGTGCATTGATTTAATGTCAGCAATACAACTCATTATGGTGCAACAAACTATGATTTTCTCATGCGATTTCTCATTCCCCAAGTGTGGAATTTCAGTTTTATTCCAAAAAATTAAAACTGAATGTTTCTCAAGCATCGCTGTCCATGTCGAATTCTAGTTGACAATCCCTCAATGACAAGTCGAATCCTTGTCGCTACTCAAGATGGTGAATATTTGAGATGCGATTTAACTATTGTTGATAACAGTTTTAGCAACTATAATTTTTTGTCCACTTTTAACATTCAAGTTCAATTTTAACACTACAAAGCAAATAAAAGTGATCTTTAAGCGAGTCATCATTCCTTTCTGCTATAGAAAGTGGCGGATGCTTGACGCCTAATACAACTTTTGGTTAACTTTTCAAGCTTGACGCCAAAATTTTATATTTATCGCAACGAATGATTTCTCCTATTCGGAATGTAAATAATGGCTTTAGTCAAAGCAGAACCCTTTTAACTTTCAGGTACATTCCCTAATAAAAGCGCCCCATGAAAAGTGCTGATCTTGTGTAAAACATGGATTTTTATTGACAGGAGATGAGGTCAAGGCGGAAAGAGGAAGGAGTGGATTCCATCCAATTTTGACACACTCCTTGTATTTAAACTCATTTCCGATGTTTGAATATCATGAGACAATATTACATGTTTCATAATAGGATTAATTCGGAAAGCGGGGTTTCCACCTATTCAAATCAAAATTGACCAGCGCACTATTTAGAAGAAGCCTCTAGGCCTGTTCCATGTCGGGAGGCCTGGAATGCTATATATAAGCACTACAAGAATATGTACTGAATGAAACATCTTTTGACTCCCGTGATACCTCCCCTTCTTCATCAGAGAATGATGTAATTCATTTACATTTCGAAGATATGTAAAATATTCAGAAACATTTTGAATGTAGTAATATGCTTACAAGTGAGATTTATTCATTTTATAACCATTTTCTCTAGAAATAAAAATGTTCAGCTTCATCTGCTTTAAATCTAGAATTAGATTTAAAATGATGGCGCTGTTGCCAGGTTTTTCTTTCAAGAGATATTTCACCAAGTGTGGAATCATTTTCAAGCGGTGGCAGTCATTGGAGAGCATTTTAAGTTTAGCGTAGTGATGAGATCGTAACCATCATTTTAAGTGTCATAGAATTCCAGATGCCGTTTTTGATTGTTCGTCTTTTTCTTTTTCAGAACATTGGAAGAAAATATAAAGAGCAGTTTTTCTGTTCCAAGTAATACGAACAGAAGATCTTCAGCAAACTGCCAGTCATCAGAAAGTGAATGCCTAAAATTTGTTCGACTGAATCTGAAAATTGAATCGCTTTCATCCTTCTGATGAAAATCTGATTGATTAAATCTTATCGTGAAAAAAAAAATCGGACATTCAGAGAAATTCATGTAATGTATATCAAGATCTCTAATATATAATAAATTGTTTCCTATCAACAATGGTTTCTATTTTTTAAGCATTTCTCATTTTCTCTTACTTTACTGTATAAACCTTATCTATATATATTTATATAAAGCCTTCGTTTCAATTGACTTGTCATTTTAACTCCGATGAATTGCATTTTATCTCAACCAAAAAAAGCACTATTTTATACTATATTTGTACAATAAGCATAAAGCTTTCTGATTGATTCATTATCATGAAAAGTGGCAAAATCGATCCAGTTGTTAAGGGTGGAGAGCACTTTAATGAAACATAAAAGCAGATTTGGAAAACAAAAATGAAGAAAAAGATATGGAACGACAAAGAAGAATATGAAAGAAAAAATATGCAAAGAGTAATCCCGAAAACTCATGCTCTTTACGTATGGGGAAGGGGAAAGGAATCCATGAGTCGGTGCTTTCTAGGGTTTTTTTTAAAGAAGTAGCCCAAATGATTTCCAACCTCTAGAAATATTTACCATTCATATGCGCAAGAAATACACTATGTGATCAAAAATATCCGAACATATAATTTTACGCATTTTTCCAAATGTATCCAGAAAAGATGAAAGACATGTCGACCATATATTAAATCGTTTGAATTCACATTTTTCTGTGAAGATTCGGGCACGAGGACGTCTAGTAGGCCGACAAGAAGTTTATGAAAAAAGAAGAACTGAAACTTTGAAACTTTTTAATAATGGCTTTATTGGTTTTAGGTAATACGAGTTGCCTATAGATATATGCCAATTCATCCATCTTAATTCACGTTAAAATTTTCAATGAAATATTTTATGTAGCTTGTTTTTTAATAGTTTATTCATCAAAATATTTTTAGCTTCACATTTTGATAATCATACAATTCACTCATATTATTATAACCATAATGCGCCCTTAAACCATATTGCACTCTGTATCTCTCTCATTTTCGATCAGGTCCCGTAAAATGTCAACGTGGAAATGATTAAACTGAAATAAATGTAAAGACATTTTTTTTACTGAACCTAAGTATGTCTTTAAAAAAATAAATATGAAATCTGAAAGCAGTGAAATTGTTTGGTATTGAAGTCTTATGTGCACTATCGAACCATTTCTATGAATTATAATATCTCAAAGAATGATTCAACAAAAATTTTACGGATTCATCGTAAAATTCAATTTTTAGTTTCATTTTTAAAAAGATTTAATTGATGTCAGTATTTATATTTTATTTTATTTGGTCTATAAATATACTTCAAAAATTGGGAAATTTAAATTTTAGACAGTCATCAGTCCTAAGGATTCATATTCTTCAAAATATTCTTGACATTCCAACTTTAAAAAAAAAAAAAAAAAAAAAAAAACTAAATAAACGTTTCTATCATCTGCGATCAAATCTATCCGATTTATTAAGTTTTGAATATTAAAATTTAAAAAATTTTGTAATCTTAGGCTAATTACTCTGGGAGAAGATTGGTTATATTCTTTAAGATGGTCTAAAATCCCCCGTTTGTATAGAATAGTGATATTCAGATTTTCATAAACCGGTCAGCTTTAGAGATTGATTTAGTTGATTGGAATGCAACTTTTTTTATTTAAAATATTAACATCTCAAGATTATTTTGTTAAATGTGATTCACAGTTCAGAAAATATACGTAAAATATTTAATTAGTAATTCATCAGAACATTTAATTTCTCAAGTCATAAAATATAAATATTTACTTCATTTATACCATTTTGTTAACAGATATTACAAAAGGTTTACAAATTAGCTATTGGCTCCTGATCAGAAACGATATCATGTACATATTAAAATATGTATGCCCTAGATAAAAATGAATTATTAAATTAATAATATAACTATTTTAAAACGTCACAGAAAGCTTTTTTCTTCTCTTCATTTTTTTAATAAAATATCACATTTCATATTTATTTAATTTCCTACAAAATCGTGCTGTACATTGCACTTTCTTAAGTTTAGATTATATTTTAAGTTTAGTAAATATAGAAATATTTACAAGTAAAATTTTATTTTCGTAGTACATGGTATTGAATATTTCTTAGTAACTATAGGATTATTGTGTAAAATAATACCAAAAATAAATAAAAGAAAGAAAAATATATAAAACCGTTGCTCAATTCCGAGATTCGATCTGAAGAACTGCAAAAAACAGCAAAACACCCAGCCTATCTATCAACCAGGCAACATATGAGCGAGGCAACAACGACTGAGAGGTCTAAGATCCTTAATGCGACTATCCAATTCGTTTTAAACACGGTGGATATCTGGTCTAAAGGCACAATGCTAAGAATAGGAATGAATTCTGAGCATGCGCATGATATTGGCACTTAAAATTTCAATTAAAATTAGAAATATTTCGAAGTAAAATTTTATTTTCGTAGTACATGATATGAAATATTTCATACTAACTGCATTATAATAGCGAAGAATAATGCCCAAAGTAAATATATGTATATGTAAACGTTTCTCAGTTTCGAGACTTGTTCTGAAGACCTGCAAAATCCAGCGATACAGCATTCCGATTTAGCCAGCAGGCCACGTATTCCGACGAGGATGAGGGGTCTGAGATTCGTAATACGACTACACAATTCGTTTTGAACACGGTGGAAATCTGGTCTGAAATCCCAATGCTTCGAATAGGAATGAATTCTGCGCATGTGGATGATACTGACACTTAAAATTTCAACGAAATATAAAAATACTTCGAAGTAAAATTTTACTTTCGTAATATATGATATGGAATAGTTATAGTAACTATAGGATTATTGTGGAGAATAATACCCAAAATAAATAAATAAAAAATATATATATATATATATATAAAACTGTTTCTCAGTTTCGAGGCACGAAATTTCTCATTTTACGGACTCGATCTGAAGGCCTGCAAAAATCATTCAAACACTGTCGGCGCTGCCGAGCTTTTTCAATTTTGATTTCTCATCAGAAAAATTAATAAGGCAAAGACTGCCCTTTTCATTAGTAAGTGTAAACGAAAATAATTGGTATGACACCAAATTTAATTTTTTAACAACATTTAATTGACATTCACTTAGGACGAAACATAACATACAAGAACACTATAACAAAATTTAGTACGAGAACATCATCGAGCTCCAAACATCAATTTTTTTTTTCTCTCGGCACTGTCTCTCCCACCGTTCTACTCCTCCACTCTCTTCCCTTCAGTTCGTTTTCTGATTCTCATCAGCAGCAGCGCCCTCACAAGCCGCCCCTAAGAGAATAACTGGTCTTCAAACGACAAAAGTTTTTCTCTGATTCCTTTGGACAAAGTTCTGAACATGTAAGGAAAAATAACTGAACGAAATAAGAACATCTCATCCACATATTGAAATAACAATGAAAGCCCCGAATATATATATATGAAAAATAATTAAACGAAATATGAACATAGCATACATATATTAAATAAAAATGAATACATATATTGAAAATAATTAAACACAATAAGAATATAGCATACATATGTTGAAATAAAAACTGAACAAAACATACATTAACACAATGGATGTTGAGAACTAATTTTACCAAGAAAAAGAACTAATGTTTAGTTTACTAATGTTTAGTTTGTAGACGAGATAATTTTGATGACGATGAGTAATTTTGTAACTCCATCGTTGCAAAGCCAGTGCCCATCTAGTTAATTTAGGGCTTTTTGGAGTTTTTTCAATTAAGTATTTTAATGGATTATGATCAGTTACGATTTCTACCGTAGTTCCATGCAACCATTTATCAAATTTTTTAAATCCAAACAAGATGGCATAAGCTTCCTTTTTAATGGTTGACCATTTTTTTTTTTTTTAGTTTTTTTTAAATTTTTGGCTTACAAATGCGATGGGTTTATAATTTCCCTTTTCATCTTTTTGGGTTAGACAACACCCAACTGCATAATCAGAAGCATCTGAGTGAATTTCGAAAGGTTTACCAAAATCAGGGGCATTTAACGCTGTCGCCTCACATAAAGCCTTCTTCAACCTAAAAAACGATTTTTCTTCGCTTTTTCCCCAATTTACATCTCCTGATTTTTTCCCTTTAGGTTAGTTCAGTTAGAGGAATTGCAATTTCCGCATAATTAGGAATATATGATAGATAAAATCCCATTAGTCCTTACACAGATCTTACTTCCTTTTTCGTCTTTGGCCTTTCTAGTCGTTTTATTGCCACAATCTTTTCCTCGTCTGGGGCATGCTTACCACCTCCTACTTATGGTCTAAAAATTGTAGTTCTCGGGCCGCGAAAGTGAATTTTTTAAATTTTACAGAAAACCCTGTCTTTTCTAATTCTTGCAATACATTTCTCAAATGAATTAAATGTTCGCTCCATGTTTTGGAGTACACTATTATATCATCAATGTAAGCTTGAGCATAACTAGAATGGTTTCGAAGAACACTATTCATTATTTTTTGGAATGTACCCGATAGACCAAAAGGCATAACCTTCCACTGATATACTCCGTTATGAGTAAGAAAAGCTGTTAAAATTTTGTTCTCATCATTCATTTTAATTTGGTAATATCCCTTTAGCAAATCTAAACAAGATAGCCATCCCCGCAGTAAAAACTAATTCTTGTGTATCTTTCATGGGGTAATTAGGAACTTTTGTTACAGCATTAAGGGCTCTATAGTCAATACACATTCGAATGGATGCTTCTTTCTTTGCCACACATACTATGGGATATGTAATGTCTGCATTTGAAGGTACAATCAAGTCTAAGTCCAACAGTTCTTTCACTTGTCTGTCCACCTCTGTTCTATAAGACATTGGAACACTGTAGGAATGCGGTTTCCGTCTAGTAATATTGGGCAAACGTTCAATCACTTGCTCCCCGATTGCAACCGGTTGCACTGGTCTTTTGAATAGGGGTTCAAATTCTTTTAATAATGTCTCCAATTCTGCTTGCTGCATAGTTGATAAGTCAGGTGAGACTACGGATTTTATTTCCTGCCAAAAGGAGTCTCCTTTCAATGGAGTACTTTCAATGCCACCAAATTCTTCTTCCCCTTCAAATATGACGTTCACACTTCCGGAGCTAGCAATAAATTCTCTCATTTTATTTTGATGCACATGCCTCAGACTACCATCAGGCATCTTCACTAAAAATGAATGTTCATTCTTTCTTGATTCGATGGTACATGGACCTTGCCATCTAGCTAAAAGCTTGTTTCTTGAATCAGGTAATAGAACAATTACCTTGTCTCCTGGATTAAAGACTTTCTTCGTAGATCTCAAATTGTAATAACGGGCCATTCTGTTGAAATTAATTTTGCTTTCTCAGCTACATCTTCTAACTGCTTCTTAAGCTTTTCCATGTAAAGAGGTACTGGTGTAGTATCCAACTGCAAACCTCTTCATCTGCCACCCAAGTGTTCCTCAGAATAGATAAGGGTCCTTCTGGTTTTCGTCCATATAACAACTGAAAAGGTGCTACACCGGTCGTGCTGTTGGGGACTTATCGATAGGCCCACAAAATGAACGGTATTTTTGTATGCAACGTACGTGGCTGTTCCAAAATGACATGATGTAGCATGTGCTTTAACGTCTGATTAAATCTTTCTACTAGCCCATTCGACTCTGGATGCAATGGTGTCGAAAACCTTGGGCTGGATCCCATTCTTTTTTCAAACTCTTGTGTCAAACTAGCATTGAAATTGGTCCCATTGTCTGATGCTATTATATTAGGCACACCTGTCAGCATGAAGATAGTTAACAGTGCTTCACATGTAGCTTTGGCAGTTAAACTGGTCAGAGGTACTGCCTCAGCCCATCTCGTGTGTTGATCAACTAAACATAATATATATCTGTGACCTTTTGCACTCGGCGGATCTATAGGTCCAATGATGTCGATGTTTACAACTTGGAAAGGCAATTCCGGTCTTGCCACAGGAGTAATTGGTACTCTGTCCTTTTGATTTATTCGCCTTGTCAATTGACACTCTTTGCACTGTTGACAAAACGCTCTGACATCTTTGGATATTCCATGCCAGTAAAAGGAATACCTTATTCTTTCAGCGGTTTTTCTTGCGCCCATGCGACCTCAAAATACTCAACAGTGAGCTAACTTTAGAACTTCAAGCCTACGCTTCTTAGGCAAAACTAGCTGAGCAATGGACGCCCCTAAAACTTTTTCTTTGTGAAACAAAAATTTATTATGGAAATAAAATCCTCCGGCCTTTTCATTTGCACATTTTCTAGAATATTCTAAATCTGGACAATCCATTTGATCTCTAAGAAATTCGTCCGACCTTGATAGTTCTTTAGCATTTTTTTCTGAATTTTCCACAGAGAATGCCCTTATTTCTTCACTTCCCAAGAATGGGTTGTCATCACTTGTTTCATCGACGATTTCTCTATCTTTAATTGTCTTAGGCTCCCAGTTCTTTTCGGAAATATCAACGAAATAATTTTCTTGAACAGCCTCAACTTGTCCCTATTTCTGGGGGCAACAGTACATCATCCACCAGAGTAGGAGCAACTGCACACAGCACTTCTTGGTGAATCATGTTCCCGTCTTTGCCAACGATGACACCCATTGGAATATTGACAAGAGAACATTTCTCTGCTGGACCAAAAATGCCTTTTATATAAATTGAAGCCTTATCTTCAACAGGAAAATCAGTCAATATATCTCTTCTGACTACAGTTATTTCAGTGCCAGAATCAATTAAAGCTGTTGCAGGCTCTCCATTCACACTTATACGTATCTTTTCTAGATTACAAAGACCTTTATCAAGAGAAGATCGTCTGTAAGACATCACTTTAGCCACTACTGCCGTTTCCTTAGTGACCGGTTCTGGGTCCACGACTGTTCTGTGAACATTTGCCTTTCTTCTACTATCTTGATCTGAGTTCGTCTTTAAAAGTTTGGGACAGAATTTCTTTACATGACCATCCGCTCCACAGAAATAGCAGGTAAATTTTGGATGATTTTTTGGTTCGTATCGATTCAGTGTTAAACCCTTATCTTGCTTCGTCTGTTTAGAACTAACATTATAGTCTCTGTTATCACGGCTAAAGGCGTTACTTCTAACATTTACTTGCTGATGTGCCTTGGGATTTGGATTCAATGGTCTCCGATAAGTTTTTCGAATACACTCGTACTCGTCTAGCTTGTCTGCTAAATCTTGGGATTTGACTAATGTCCCTCACACGTCAACAAAATGGTCATGAACCTCTTGTGGAACTCTCTTCTTTACTTGATCCGTAATGATTAAATCTTTCAGTCCCTCCAAATCTGTGACATTCAAAGCACTTATCCAGCCTTGAAAGTAATTTGTAACTTCATAAATGAAATCTTTCCAACTCTTCTCTGGATTTCTTTCGTGCTGCACAAATTTCTGGCGAAAACCTTCAGCATTCAATTTAAACTTCTTCATCAAGATTTCCTTCACATGTTCAAAATTAAAAAATTCTTCTTCTGGAATTCTTGCGATCAGTTGCACTATCTCTGCAGGCATGAGAGGTATTAAACATGACACTCAGTTTTCCTCATCAATTTTCAACCTCTTGACTTGTCTCTCAAACAATGACATATATAAGACAATGTCACATTATTTTTCGTCGAATTTTGGCATGGACTTGGAAATTTCAATCTGAGGATTGATATGAAATTGTCCAACACTGGCTGAACTAGCATTAGATGCAGCCGTTCCTGCTTCGATTTTTTTTTTCTTTTCCAATTCAAATTCCATCTCTCGCTTTCTTGCTTCCATTTCCATCTGCAACTTCGAATTACTCTCTTGTTCCTTTCTTGTAGAGATTATTGTTTCTAGTAAAGTTTTGACAAATTCTTCTTCATATACCTGACTGCCAGTAATTAATGATTTTAGCCCATATACTGTCATATCAGATTTCGGTTCCTCCCCCATTTCAGTTGCCAACACTAAAGATCACACTTGATACCCTTTGCCAAAAACGCCATTATCAAATAATAATTCTGACCCGAAAATAGAAATTTACCCTGTTTTCATTAAATTATACAAATATTTTTTTTGTTTGTTTTAAAAACGCGTAACAAGAACTCTGTTACTGCGGAGATACTCTTTACAATACTGAAAAATATTCAAAAGAAAATAAAGTAATAATAATAATAATTGCTAACAAAATTATCTTGATAATTTTTAAATTCATAAAAAATTATTTTAACAATCTAAAATTAAAGTACATGTTCCAAACAACCTTTGTTTTATTTGAAAACATTTATAAAATATTAAACATAAAATGTTTTATGCATTTGCGAGACACTCTTTTTATAATGTAACACAAATTAACTTTTGTTGTCGTTCTATTCCACAACAATAACCTCTAGTACAACACTTCCTTTATACTTATATCAATAAAAAAGAAAATGCAAAAGTAATAAATCTTCCATTAATAAAGACCATTCTTATTAAAATATTAAACCAGAATTATTTGTTTGAGCTATAGTCAAATGTTTCGAAACAGTAACTGAAAGAATTTAGTACATAAATAATCATAAAATGAAGAGAGTATTAGAATGCTTTCTCGAATAACAGAAAATAGTATTAATTCAAAGAATTATCCTTTTTAATAAACACACACACACACACACACACACACACACACACACACACACACACACACACACACACACACACACACACACACACACACACACACACACACAAATGGCATAAATTAGATGATTAAAAAAAACCCATAAATCTACTCTTTTCTTTCACTTATTTCTTGTTTTCTTTTTTTTTTAACTGCCGTCAACAGGATTCATAAAACAAGAATGATTTATCCAGAACACCGGAAATACGTATATCAATCAGAAAAGTATTATTTTTAAAATATCTTTCGTTCGGAATCGAAACGAAAGTTTTACTGGTAATTATTTTTCAACTAGAATATAGAATTATCAAGCATAAAATTCAATTAAACATATCACTTATCTAAGACAACAATCAAAATAAATTCTTTAATGTCCAAAATATCTGAAAAAAGAACATAAATATCAAATCAAGTGAAACAAAACCCGCATAGCTAATTATTGTATTTCCCAAGAATTAATGCGTTGCAATGTTTATGGAACAATTACTTTATTATATATTTAAAAAATATATCAAAAGAACATCAGTTTTATTCTTATAAAAATATAGAATTTATTATAAAATGATATACAATTATTTATGACAGCATTCACCTTTTCAAAACGAAACGATAGTGTCAACAATTGTTCAGCTCATTTCTTGATAGAAATAAATTTTTAACACAGCATGTTTTAGTTTTATTTCTCTAAAAGGTACAATAATCAACTTTCTTTTTTTTACTCTCTTTATTTTACTGACGTAAACTATATTTAATCACCGTAACCACTGACGTAACATATAAAATGGCAGGTTCCTGGCGGAACAAAGTAAAAACAATAATAAATTAATACTTATGTGTGCTGTAAAGATATATTACCAACATGTTAGAAGGTGACACAACATGCAGAAGTTAGAAATCTGGATATCACTGACGTGATACTGCCTATATTCCTGACAGAACAAAATCACTGGCGTGATACAACAACTTATATTCCTGACGGAACAAAACATGCGTACAAAATCAGTAAACATTTAGCTTAACCGAGTTCCTTTAGCTACTGTCGTAACTTTCCTCGTCACATACCTGGATTCGGTGGGTTACCTCGATTTCCTTCTGGATTAACTGGAAAGATAATAGACACCTTCATTAATTCATATCCCGTTCGCTGCCACCAAGATGTCGACGCTGCCGAGCTTTTTCAATTTTGATTTCTCATCAGAAAAATTAATAAGGCAAAGACTGCCCTTTTCATTAGTAAGTGTAAACGAAAATAATTGGTATGACACCAAATTTAATTTTTTAACAACATTTAATTGACATTCATTTAGGACGAAACATAACATACAAGAACACTATAACAAAATTTAGTACGAGAACATCATCGAGCTCCAAACATCAATTTTTTTTTTCTCTCGGCACCGTCTCTCCCGCCGTTCTACTCCTCCACTTTCTTCCCTTCAGATCGTTTTCTGATTCTCATCAGCAGCAGCGCCCTCACAAATACTATGCCGATCTATCCACCAGGCCAAGCCCCCGACACTGGTTAAGTGTCTAAGATTCATAATACGACTACGTAATTCAAGTTTTAAACACGGTGGAAATCTGGTCTAAAAGAACGATGCTAAGAATATGAATGAATTCTACCAACTGTTCTGTATTGAGGTCCGAACTTATTGCAATCTATAAGGGACTTCAATATATCGATACCTCCTCTGAAGTTGCCTTCGGGGACATTTGGATTTTAACAGGCAGTCGTGCCTCAATACAGCACCTTTCTCATTGGATGAAAGTGAGGGACAAAGATTAGCATGAATACCTTATTGCCAGGCTCTCCGTAGAATACTCTTTACACTTTCAGTGGGTTCCCTCACATGTTGGTTTAAATGGTAATGAGATGGCGGATAACTTGGCTAAGAGTGCCTCCGCTTACATATTTCAACGTGATGCAACACTCACTTATTCTCCTCTATCAAAAAGATGGAGTCGAGTGCACTTTGGAGCGTCCCACCTGCTCACCTTTGGTAAGAGTCCTGATTGGTGTCGAAGTCTGAATATCTGCAGAAAACAGCAAACGGCTCTCTCTCGTTTTTTGAGTGGACACACTAAATCCCTCACCTTCCAACACGGACGGAGGATCTTTGCTGAATGTCCTTGGTGCAATTCAGATCAAGCCTCCCTCGATTATATTCTTAAATGTTTAGATCTAACTATTTTTGAGATTATAACGGATCCGCCATTGTTTCGGGACTTTTTAGAGATCATTGGTTTCTTGGAGGTGGCATAGCGCAGCTATACCACCTCGGATCAGAAACAATAACAGGAATTCTGCATATGTGTGTGATATTGACACCTAAAATTTCAATTCAATACAAAAATATTTCGAAGTGAAATTTTATTTTCGTAGTACATTACATAGAATATTTCATAGTAATTATAGGATAATTGCTGAGAATCAAGAATTTTCTCTGAGAATTTTAAAATGAATAAAAAATAAATATATATATAACAGTTTCTCAGTCTCTCTACTCAATCCGAAGACATGCAAAAAGCAGTGAAACACTGCCAATCTAGCCACCAGGTTATGTACCCTGACAGCGGCTGAGGATAATAATACGACTACGTAATTCAAATTTTTAACGCAGATAAATTTTGTCTAAAAGCACCATGCTAAGAATAGGAATGAATTCTGCGCATGTGTGTTAAAATTTCAATTAAATATAGAAATAATTCGAAGTAAAATTTTATTTTCATAGTATATGATATGGAATATTCATAGTAACTATAGGATTACTGTGGAGAATAATACCCCCCCCCCCCCAATTTTTTTAATGTATAAATATGTTTCTCGATTTCGAGACTCGATCTTAAGTACTGCAAAAAACATTCAAACAAGTGGCCGGGCTAGCCACCAGGCAAAATATCCCGACATCTGCGGAGGTGTCTAATATTCATAATATGACTACCCAATTAAAGTTTTAAACACATTGGAAATATGGTTCATATGGAAATGGTGGAAATATGGTTCATTCCTATTCATATGCTATGAATAGGAATGACCTTTTGCTCATGTGCGTGGTACTGACACTTAAATTTTTAATTAAATATAGAATTATATCGAAGTAAAATTTTATTTTCGTGGTACATGATAAGGAATATTTCTTGGTAACCATAGGATTACTACGGCGATACCCAATAATAGATGAATAAAGAAAAACAAATAAAACCTTTTCTCAGGTTCGATCTGAAGAATTGCAAAATACCGAAAAACACCCTGCAGATATAACCACAAGACCACACATCCTATCAACGGCTGAAGGTTCCTAAGATTCATAATACGACTATCCTATTGAAGTTTTAAAAACGGTGGAAATCTGGTCTAAAAGCACAATGTTAAGAATAGGAATGACTTCTGCGCAAGTCTTTGAACTTGACACTTAAATTTTCAAATAAATCTATAAACATTTTAACAAAATACTTTATTTTTAAATTATAAGAATTGGAATAATTCAGTGACCAAAAAATTAGTATTTGGAAAAATATTCAAAATTAAAAAAAAAGGATTAAAAATATATATAAAGTAATATTGCGGTTTCAATACTGGAACCGAGCACCAGCAAAAAACTCTGATTCGCCCTCTCGCTATAGCCACCAAGCCACATATTCCTTGAGTGATTGAGGGGTCTTTCATTCATATTTCGGCAATACACGTTTCAAGTAAGATTGAAGTCTGGTCTAAAAACACAATGCTAAGAATAGAAATGTCTTCCGTGCATGTCTGTGAACTTGACACTTAATTTTTCAAATAAATCTATAAGTATTGTAACAAAATATTTCATTTTTGAATTATAAGAATTGGAATAATTCTGAGTAACCACAGAATTTGCATTCGGAATAATACTCAAAATAAAAAAAAGGAATAAAAATGTATAAAACAATTTTTCGGTTTCGAGACTCGAACTGAGGACCACAAAAATCTTTAATTCACCCTCTCGCTATAGCGGGCAAGCCACATATTCCCTGAGTATTCACACAAACGCAATGACGCTATGCCATTGCGTTTGTGTGAAAAGTTTTATTTCCTTTCATTCTGCTTTTAATAAGTACTTTTTTTTTTGTTTTTGTTTTGCAAACATAACAGAATTTGAAATATTATTTTTTATATATATATTTCAGCAAAAAGTATAATACAATAAGTAGTGACACTAGATTAAAGTTAATCCTACGATTTTACAAATTATTTCAGTTTATAAAAAAAATAGTTATTTTAGTTTATAAAAACATAGATTTATCTGGAAACAAACTTTAAGAGTCATAATAAGTAACATTTCCTTAATATAGTTTCTCATTCGTTTAATGGATGATATGAAAAGATACTGGACAGCAGATTTCTACTACATTTCATTTTTGAAATGCGACATTTTGCGCTGTGACATAAGTGAAGAAATAAACGTAACAAAATCCGTTTTTGAGAACACATTTTTATTAAAGCACTACAGAATAGAATTCATTTCATATGGATTCTTTTCTACTTTTTTTAGGCTGTCATTTATAATTCATCATTATAAATACAATATACTCTCGATTATCAATGGCTCTATGGTACACGGTAACAGTGGACAGTTCGAAAATGGCAGAAGGCGGTAAAATAACTCGAAGATGCTTTTGAGAATTTTTTTTTAAGTTGTTGGTCCAAGCATACGAGACTCGATAAACAATTGAATATTATATATACGTTATACGTTTAAAAGTTTACTTTTTTTTTGCGATTGAAGCTTTTATTAAAAAACATTTTGGCGCCAGTGATAATCGAGAGTTGTAATGATTTTTTCTTAAATTCATTATCAGACGGCGCCATTGTTTGATTAAAAATGAATCCATTAACTGTGATATCTAAGTTCAGAAATATAGAAATTGTGATTCGTTGTGATCGAGGATATAAAAGTGCACAAAACTTCAGTACATGAAGACAAATCGACTGAAAAATTCCATCTTTACAGACAAGAAACAAGTCAAAATGAATAAAAATATAACCAAGCAGAAGTATACATTCAGACTGGAAGTCACAATCAAACTCAAATCATCCGGATCACTCTGAAAGGGGAATCCGCAGAAAAAAAAACAACTCCCCAATAAAAATGGGATTTGACTGACATATTCAGTGACAATAGTGCGTTAAGATTAAAAAATGTAAATGATAATGCTTTCGGAATTATCAAATGAATATGCTACAAGCAAATTCTTACCCCCCCGGGAAATAATGTCCCCCTCCCTTCATCAATTATTTGAACATTTGATGATTCAAAATCAAGTCTGGTCTCAATGAACCGGGATGAGTTTTACTTTATTATCGCTCAAATGAAAATAGACTTATTAATAATATTCTTTTATGGCAACACTTAAGAGTGTCCAACATCAACAATCACAAAAAATACTCACTAAATCTCTACAATAAGCCATAGGAATTACCATATGCAGGTAGAAATCATCCTAAAGAATTTCACCTTTGGCGTCCATACTACAGTCTTAAGCTATAATTTTTCTCTAATAAATAAACCTATATCTATAATCTGCACTTCAATGAGGAAGTCTATTTATTTAATGGAATGTATATAATGATATCACAGAAAAAATTGAATGCAAAAGTAATGTCTGTTTTAATTTCAGCACGTTTCACATTACTGCACATTTTAGTTGCATTTAAGAACACACTACGATTTTGTCGGCAAGACATGATCCATTATTAGGTTTTAGTCATGTTAAATCTAATATCAAATTTGACAAGTTATTGCTAGAAAAATTTCAAACCCAGCGATAGTATCGTGTTAGTCATTTCTACCCACATTTTTCGCACTCTTATAATAACACTTTTATGTAATAAAATAGTTTAGTAACACATCCCTAAAATCAGAAATATTTAAACAAAAAAACAGACTGACTCTCTTTCATAAGCGGAGCTCCACTTGTCACCAAACTTGAAAGTTGGTGCTATTCCATTAAACGTCTACACTCAATGGATGATATTTTGCTGATGAAAGTTAACGCTATGATTTCGCATGCTTTTCTGGTGCTATCAAGAACCCTGCAGACGGAATAGCACCAATATTTTTTCAAAGACTTGATAAAATAAGGCGAGTAGGATGAAAAGTTCCCCTTCTGGTAGATTATAAAATGCAGGCGAGATTATTCGTTAATCATCAGTACTAAGATATAAGTAGCAAGAGAAATCCCAATTGAAATCTACTTTAGTGTGCCCATTGATATCTCTAATGATGCCAAGTCGCCAATGTTATAAGGCAAGATGGCTTCGAAGACAGACGATGCAGCAAAGCTTTGCTAAAGGGTTGTTCGTGGAATTACTGTGTTTCATTGTTTGAGATGCCATATTGACGCCAAACTAAAGACGTCCATTGAAACAGATTTCAACCGAAATATCATGCAATGTTAACCTGCAAAACCAAGCAATATAAATACTGACAAATACTCATTTTCTTTCATTAAAGTAATACAGAAAGGTAATAAAATTTGCTAACATACAAATATATAGTTTCATAAAACAGCATATATATATATATATATACACCACATTTCTGCATTCTATTTACATGTATTCCGATTCATGGCATGAAATATGTGGTTTCCAACATACTTTGAAGTTATCACATTATACAAATATAGTTCAGGAAATGTCACCAGGATTTTTCTTTTAGTTTAAAAATCAGTTTAGCTAGTGTATTTAGCACATACACAAATACATATTTATGAAGTACAGAATACAATCAGTACAAGAACTAGAAAAAACGAAATATAGTATAAGACATTATAACAATGAAGAATGTTTTTTCCCTTCATTAAAAAGATTCCGAACTTTTGGCAATACACTCAAAACAAAAATGAATGAAAATTAACGCAAACACATACATTGAGTATGTGCTAATTTTTTCCCCCTGTTACTTAGTTCCTCTTCCAAAAAATAATTTAGTTGCTTTTTTTAAATAAATATTTTTATGCATATACATGAACAATTTCATTAAAAAGAGGACACTTTCATTGCGACTTTTTAAAAAGATGAAACCTAATTGACGCTTTTTTTTTTTTTTGAATTTATGTGTTCTCCAAACAAATATGAAACGAAATATAATGACCAGTTATCATCTCTCTATTTGACTGGCACAACTTAAATTTCTGCCACTGTTGCTCAGTGTTAGGCCGAACAAAACGCCGACCGCGCCTTCCATACATTCCAAATTAAGCTCCTTGTGATCTTATTTTGCTCCCTCATTTTAATCAGAATTATAATTTCAAACTGACAATCAACAGGAATTTTTATATTTATGAATCTATATTGATCAATTCATCATATTTTTTCAAAGCATCTGTGCATTCCTTTTTTTCAATATTGCAATGACAAATAATGATTAGTCATCAGTTGCCAACATCATGTTAAAGCAGTTCTTCAAATTTCTATCATTGAGGCATATTAACTGGTGAAACAAAATATAAATACGTGCGTCATGTTTCAAACAGTCAGGATCTACCATCGTGCGATTATTATTATTATTTTGTTTTCTCATTTTAAATCGGAATTATTGACACGATTGATAAAGAATTGTTTTGAAAAGAAGCATAAGAGGTTCCAAAAGAAATTTTATGCGCATCCAAGCATTCACTTTTGCACAGAATTTTGCGTAAAGGTTAACGGGAAACCGAAGGTTAGCATTCTATCTTAGTGCGTCAATAACTAGTTCTGATAACTACTCTGTTTGTCCTGTCTTCAAAGGGTGGCGGCACTTGGGAAGACAGCTAAAAATTCATTCGCAACTTCAAAAGGTCAATACGGTAGATAAAGGATCTATTGTTTTTTAAAAAAATCATTCCAACGGAATAGAATTAAACATAATGCACTTTATGATCAATAAATGCAAATGTTTTATGATTTTTCTTGACCTTGTAGCATGCTGAATTCCACATTTCGTACATAAAACGATTTCGATTATTATAAAAAAATTATGATGACTGATAAAATTTTAAAAATAATGTATTTTGGATACGGGAGACTCTCAACTATCAGACTTAGTATGGCCCGGAGGGGGGGGGGGGCAGGCAGGATCACACAATAGTTCTACGAATGTCTTCATTCGTTTCTTGCGGTAAATTTGCCGGAACGCTCTTTGTTGTTTCTTTAAAACACAACACGTCTGACGCTCTTCCTTTTCTTTCTACTAAGCACAGCCAACGCGCAGGGACACCGTTATATCCTACGGATAAGGCTGCCTCCAATGCCAAGCTATCAGATATGACGACGATGCTAGATCGCTCTTTGTAAAATTCAAGGAGACAGGGAACGTCTCGTTGCGCTCGCTTTCCCTTCAAACGATGACTGCTAGTTATCTATTTTATCTATATTATCTTACCTCTTTTCATTTTTTAAATTCTAAAAATTATAATTTAAAAACTTTTTGGCCTAAATATGGGGTGACATTTTTTGTGCATAACAGATAAGTACAATTAAACTACAATAAAAAGACTCACAAACAGACATAACATAGAGGTATGATAGAAGAGAGTCAACATTTTTTTTTTTTTTTTTTTTTTTGATGGGACGAACATATTACAAAACTAATTTGCACGGTTTGGCAACCAATCGAAAAAAAAAAAAAAATGGCTTCATTGAGAACAGTGAATTTACAGAGTCAACTTGAAATATTTTCCCAGCCTCCGAGACGCCTTCTTGCTGAGATGGTAGAGAGGATCCACTTTCCGGGTGTCTGTTTCCGGCTGAAGATAGAGGGCGAGACTGTGATCGCTCTGGCAGGCGAACATGCTGTGGTTGGAAGACCTAAACGAAATAAATAAATAAATGCTCACAAAATAGTGCTACTGGGTATTTTTTTATGAAGTGCAGAGAAAATATTGTAATCGCTAAAAAAATTCGAAAACCCAGATGTCGGTAAATCGAAACGTTTCACACCTTCCAGAGTTCAAAAATACATTTTTGGTAAAAGTCTGCCTCTGTGACTGTAACTAAAAAATACGTTGAGCTAGACAGATGAAATTTCATATATATCAAATTTGCAGAATTCTGAACAAAATCCATTCAGAGGAAGTCTGCCCGACCGGCTGTTCGAATATAAGCAAAGAGAGATAAAATTCGGTGCACAGAGTTATCATCTATGTGTGCAGACCCCTGCCAAATGTTGAGCCAAATATGACATTGGGATGTAAGCGCAATAAGTGAAAAACGCATTGACTTAAATACATGAAATCTGATATGTGATTGTACGACTGCAGTTGTAGCTTTGCATCCCCATGAAAGATCGCGATAGAACGACTTACAAATGTAAATGATCATTGGGAAATACAAAAAGGGTGCTTTATTGTAAAGGGCGCATAGATTCCTAAATAACAAAGATAAAATACTTTACTCTCTCCTTTAGTTTTATTATTATTTTTAAAAAAACAGAGACTCACAAAAGGCAAATGGATTTGAACTTGGGATCATTCTGAAAATCTTCTTGGATCTGCTGAATGGTTTTTCTGGAATGTTTCTCAGTAAGAAGTAAAGACGGGAAATGAGGATACTCTAGTCAAAAAAGAAATTATTTTAGTAAGAAAAGGTACAAATACAATGAATAAATTTAACAAAAACAAATCATTTAAAACATATTGCTGCATACTGTTACTCAAAGTGCAAATTCCATTTTAAAATGAGTTCCATTTTACTAGTCATATCTTTTTATATCTCCTACGCTAAAATTTAAGATAATCGTGAAGATATATATTTGATCAGCAGAGCAAGCACAAAATATACAAATTCCAAAATACACAAACAAATGAGGGGGGGGGGGCACATATGAATTATCCAATTAAAAAATGAAAGCTTGTTTACAATTTAAGCAGTAAATCTTTAATTATGACTGATTCATTGCATGGTTTACCTCAGCAGTCCTTTGGGTATTCTTTGGCAAGATTAAAGAGTATTAAGGCTAGTAAGAAGAGGATTGATGACTAGTAAAAAGAGGATTTCAGGCAAATGAGATTTTTTTTACTAGATCTTTTTCACTTTAAGTGACCAGAATTTATATTCATCGGTCACCTAGCATCGTTGATGACATGAAAGGTAATCCTCAAGTGGATTTCAATTAAATAAAATTTTTCACATAAGACGTTTTGCTTTTTCAATGACGACTTTTAGTATGCCTTCTTTATAAAGACACACTTGCCCCAAATTAATTTATGTATTTGCATATCCATACACACCTTGGCATTTGTGTACCAACCACATGTCAGCTACTAATCATGAAAGATGCCACGCAAGTCCATCAAGCATGTTTGCCAATGACATGCTATAGGCAAAGCTTTAGAAACTTACCATATCCCGTGGCGAGCTTGGCTTGCTTGCAGTATGTTTATTATTGAGCTGTATCTAATAAATGTCTAAAGTTAGCCTAATAAATGTCTAAAGGTAGCAATATAAAGCTTCCTATACACTTGCACTTGCACGTAAAGTTCGCTCATGATATGTGGTTAAACTTAAAGTTAAATAGCAACATATAGCATGTTAAATAGCAGCATACACAAGTATCCATAATTCAAGAGACAATATTTCCATGTGTGTGTGTGTGTGTGTAACACTTTCAACATATTTGTAAATTTGCAAGTTAAAATCGATGGCTACTTTATGAAAAAATATCTACAGTAAAAATTTCTTGTAGAAGTTTCATTCGTTTGAGCTTGAATCGACATTGCACTGAAACATTAAAATAGAAAACTTTGTTGTAAAGTGAAAGACAAATAAAACTGACAGAGAGAGAGAGAAAAATTAACTGATTTTTACTCATTTTGTTCTTTATTCTTGCATTTCACCGTTCCTATCACCATTGCTTCCTATTCATAAATGAGCATACATTTACGAGACACACAAAAAGGAGTGCGTTTCATTGATAAATCTTCCCTTCTTTGCCAGTGCTCCACGTAGACCTTTTGGATTGCATGAAGATACGTACACAAGATATATGTTTGTTTCAGAGGTGCAATGCAAAGTGCAAAATATTATTCTAAATGTTCATTCATTTAATTATTGTGCAAAACTTAAATATCCATTTTTGTCGTATTTTCCAAGCTATAATCCATCACATATTTTGCTGCTTCCGACATGAATAAAAATTTGAAGGGCATTGTGATTATAGGAATAACTATATACATAATTATGCAAATAATTATTCCAAAGAAAGTTTGTAAGACATATTAGGTTAATCATCAAAAAATTTGTAGAACTTTAAATTAATTCATTTAAACCGGCACAGAAAAAATGGTTCATTTATCAACTAAATGTATTAAATGGTTTAATAAAATCAATATAAAGACAAAACAAATTGTCATAATACACCTAAGTATAATTTATCAAAAACAATATAATTATACTTAAAAGTTTGAGAGTACAAGTGTCATTTTTGCATTCATTCTTTAAAAAATTGAAATTCTTTTCAAAAAGATATAAAAACAGCACCTTAATATGCTTAAACAGAATTATTTGACAAATCACCATTATTCATATAATTTTGGTCAAATAAAAAAAAATGACTGCACATACTTTTTAAAAAGTCATTTATAATCTCATGTTTTCTCAGTGTCAAATTTTTTTAAAAAAAGTAATAACTCAAAAATAAATTTCATTTAAAATTATAAGTGTTTTTTTTCTCTTTGTTATAAGATTGTATTTCCAAAACGTTTATTCATTTCAACATTCAAGTAAATTGAAATTTATTATTTTATAATTTTATCCGAATTATTATTATTACATATAATGTTTTTTTCTTAAATAATTATATATGCATCAACCAATAATATCATATATAAACTAGGTTTTCAGCTAATATATAGTTTTGAATTTAATTAGAAAAATGACTTATTGTGATTAAAAACAGAAAGTTCTGATTTCAATATATAGACGGCCACTTATGAAACATTTAATTAAAAAAAATCTTTATGTTGATTCCTTTCGAATGATGTCCATTTTTTATGATTGCCAGAATAAAGCTTGCTGTCTCCTTTTTTTTCTCCACTATTGTACTTCTATGCTCAACTTTTAGTACTAATTTGAAAAACTTTGCTACCCAATACTCGTTTTATAAACAGCAGCATTAAGCATACAATCTAATTTTTACTAAAAATTCTGCAGTGTGTCTTTGTTAATGCTGGCGATCAAATGTTGTTCAATACACGCCAAGTCACAAAAAAGCAAATGAAATGCAATTTTCAAAATTTATAACATAGCATGACAAACACAAAACGAAATTAAATAAAAATAGACTTTTTAGGAAACACATTTAACAACAAAAAGGAAAGCTGAAATATCATTTGATTACTAAGACATCTAACCTTTTAAAACTTTATGGGCATAATTGTAGAGCAGAAGGTAAAATGTTGGCTCCAATTCGTATGATTTTTCCATTTCTTGCTTTTCTGCATTGTATTCAAGCTCTCTAAGAATGGTGAAACCGCAATTCCACTGTGGGATGAAACAAAATTAAGAGCTTATCAAAATTAAAAACTTTTTTCAACAGAAATTTGCAAGAAAAAAAAACAGTGCTTGTTGCATCAGCATTTAGTGTCAACAAAATGTCATAAATAAAACTTCTGTAACTATCAAAATGCCGGAATATCAGATTCTTTTAATCCGGAAAATTGATATGGAACTAGATAAGTTCTTTCGCTTTGTGGCAGAATACCGCTCAGAATAAGAAACGAAATTTGATAAAACTAATATTTATATATATAAAAAAGAGTTCTAAAAGAATTTGCTTAAATTTTCGTTGGCGTTTTTTACAAGAAATTGTTAAATTGAGATGTTTAAATTTAATCGTATACGCGATACTCCCACTTTTTTGAGTTTGAGCTTTAAAACTCAAAATTAAAGCCAGTCATTAAAAATTTAATCTCTTGACAATCTTGTTTTATCGTCCACATCTTGTTTTTTTTAGATGCAGGATGATCAAACTAATTCTCTAATACCCCCAAAATCGAGAAGTTTCTTGGCTTTCTCCCACTGCCTAACCTTTAAAATCAGCAGACAAAGGGACTCTGCAGAAAACTGCATTTATTTCAAGAGAATACAAACATTGTATAAGACGAAAAATTTTACCGTTGGAGTTTTTCACTTTAACTAGACGAATAACGCCATCTTTACCGGGAAACGTCTCTGTCACTTTTCCCAAAGACCAGAACAGTCTTTTTAAATTTGCATTCTCCCACTTTAATTCCATAAGCATTCCGAATTTTCTTAGCATTTTGTCTTAAATGACCCGACCTGCAACGTTTACGGTCTTCACGAAGTCTCATTCTATACAGACATCTTTTTTAAAGACTCACAGATTCCAAATTGTCAAAATCAGGTACGCCATACTCTTTTATTTCTTTGCACAAACTCGGAAGCTTTAAGATATCTTTGGACACATATGTGAGAAGTCTGAAGTTCGCAAAAGTAGCGCAACTGAGCTCTTCCTAATTTAAACACGCTTCACCTCTTGAGTAAATCTTTAACAAAAGACACTCCCACCATAAATTTCCAAATGAGCTCCATCAGCAATGACTTTTTCCCAATCCATCTTCTGAAAAAGATGATCAGCTCCTACAGATGAATGTTGGTATTCCCCGAAGTGTTAGAAAAAATGTATCCGTTGACACGGACGTGACGAGTTCCAGATGAATTTCGCAGAGAAACGATCCACGATTTATTTCCACTTTCAAGAATACTGGACCCGCTAGATCGATTCCCACACATTCAAATAAGGCGGCATCGCTCTTCAGGAAGGGGGTGGAGCGAAATTTACTTCAATATGTTTGAGATTGAATCTTTTGCATGTAACACACTAGCGAATCACTATTCGAACAGCTCTTCCGCCTCTTAATATCCAGTATTTTCGCTTTCTTTTCGGCAGATGAAACCAACATTTCACAGACATCAACCATTTGGGTTATAAGACAGCATACCAACATTCATTCGTTTAAGTCTTCTTATTGTTGGGCATGTATCGAGTTCACAAAAAGGCGAATATACAGACAGTCAACCCATTGGGTTCGTAGTCTGATATTGGTGATTAAACTGTGTACCAAATTTTAACCGTACAGTTTTTTCTGTTTTCTAGTCATCCTATTCACATGGACAGACATTTTATGTGGACGGATTTCGCCCAAAATGGATAGAAATCTACAAATGTGGTGTCAATGTCACATTTTTTCCGTCTTACTCAAAACGTTTTTGAATTTTCGTGCTCACAGATACGCATCAATAATTCGGAAAACAGTTCTAGGAAAAACACAGATTCATCAAACCCTAGCAGTCGAATTTTTTGACGATTACAATATTTTTAACTTCCAAAAAAAAAAAAAAAAATACATGCTTAGTTATTATAAGTGCTTTCAAGAAAGAAGATATAGTAAATGGTCCGTTGGTGTCCTAATGGATTCAAGTGTGACATAGCAGAACTTTCATCGGAATAAATCTTAGGGTTATACATTTAATTATTATTAGTTAAAAAACAAAAGGGCCCATCTCAGAAAGAAAACTTTCTTTCTGCGATGTTTGAAATGAGTTGTTCTTATTTCTTTAAGAAGGAAGTTGTATTCATCAGTAATCAAAGTAACGCTTTTTGCAAATCAACCACTTTCCCCGGCTACATTTAATAAATTCAGGAATATGAATTTGTGTTTCAAATGTAAATGAACTATGCCATTTCCTGCCTGCAAAACAACTAAAATACCTTGCGATCAACTGGTCTCACCCAGTTCAGTGGATGCGCGTAGCTAGTATTACAGACATTCAAACTTCCTTAAAAAAAATCAAGAAATGACGCCAGTTCAGAAATCTATATTGGTGTATAGTTACCATTTGAAACGTCATACCTTTCATTACTTCCATAACAATTTATTTCCCCTTAGATATCATCCCACATAACTTTTTCATCAGAGAAAGATTTTGATAAAGTAGCAATGATTATTAAGTTCAAAAGACGCATCAGATGCATTTTTCACAACCGACTGAAATCTTCATTTGACACAGAGCTCCACTTGAAGTCCCAAAATCACACACACAATTTTATTCATTTAAGTCATTACATTTTTCAGTGATCGCATTTACATATTTTTGAAAGTACAGATCGACAAACGTCAACCGCTTATTGAGTTTACCATAAAATTTGATAGATTATATACAACATATACCGTAATTTCGCACGTATAGTCCGCAGACACGATTTTATATAAAAAAATTTTCAAAAATCGTCAGATAGTCCGCACCACCGGAGAGTCCGCGGACTATATGTCCGAAATTACGTTATTTTAATACGGCAATATGAATGTATTTTAGAAACAGAGAACTAAGTATAAATAGAAAAAAAGTACTTACTTACTAATATACCTTCAGAAATAAAACGCTAAATACAAATAAAAAACAGTGCTTACTAATTAATCACACATTCTACTACATTAACGAAAACCTTCAAAGTTCGATTAATCGGTATCGGAATTAAACAGTTCTAATATATTTTCGGGAAGAGTGCCCGAAACTTCATTTTCAGCATCACTATCTTCACTGTCAGTGATTTCACAAACAATCCCAGCTTTTATAAATCCCGATCGGATGGTTGACACTTTAACACTTTTCCAGGATTTATCGACCCATTCGGCAACTTCAGTGTATGAAGCGCGTCTCATATTTCCTCCTTTTGTGAAAGTATGTAAACCTTCCGACATCCAGTTCTCCCAGCAAGCACGTACGTGGGATTTGAAACTTTTGTTCACGCTAATAATAATGAGTGCTCATATTCCGGCATCGCTTGATGCGCCAGCCTGGATTTTAGGAGCTCTACTTGCTACTACTCATTCGTTCTGCACTATGCTCTATGGTTTACTATCGATACGATACATACGAATGTTTTCTTGCAATCTCGCGCTTTTTTTATATATCTGATCATCGGCAGTTCACGACAGCGTGTTTTTTAAATTTCAACGATTTTAACCGCGAACAACCAGCGTATTATCCGCACTGGTGGATAGTCCGCAGCTTCAAAAATTCGCATTTTAAACACAGATAGTCCGCGGACTATACGCGCGAAATTACAGTACGTTAAATCTGTGCACCGAATTTTATCCACCTAGCTCTCATCCTTTTGCAGCTACCGTGTGAACTTATAATCGAATAACTAGACAGATTTCCTCTGGTATTAGATTTTGCTCAAAATTTAATTTTGCCGAAAATGTTTTTTTGCAAACCCAAGAAGGTTTAAAACGAAGATTCATCAAAATTTCTAATTGGAATTTTTTGCCGATTACAATACTTTCTTGATACTCCCCATACTAGAAAGAAAAAAAATGCGCAGTGACATCGAGTACTTGCGCCGAAGGAAACACCAAATGAACAGCTTTTACAAAAATGTAATGAAAAGAGTTCTGGAACTTTATGAACATAGTGGTATAGAGTATACATATTAAAAATACTCTTGGAATATAAATTTACTTGCAACTTGTAATATAATATTTTTGAATTCTAAATTTTAGTTTATTAAGATTCATGTAATGAAATAACAAAGAAAGTATTCCTTACCAAGTAATTAATTACTTTTTCATCAAAGACTTTGTGAAGGAGTAGAACAAGAGTACTGCTTCCATATCTTTGTACATAAAGAACATGTTTCTGGAACTCGTTACTTTCTAACCTATCAACATCGATAGGATTAGGCGCACAATCGAAGCTTTGGCTTCCTACTGGCATCCTTTTAATATAATTTGGAACGCCAACATCAATAGTAGCTCGCCTTGACAGAACAGGTCGCCTGGTAGAATAAGGCTTTCTACTACTAGTGTCACTGGAAGTACGGCACTTCAGAACCTGGATTTTTGAAATTTCTTCTGGTGTTTCAGTGCGATCGGAATAATAATGACCTTCACATGGCTTAGATGTCAAGAGTTCACATGCACATTGATGATGCGCGTATCCAGATATATTTACATCGGAGTTCCAGTGTTTGAGAGATACATTATTCAGTCTAATGGAAGTGTGACAGTTTGTGCACAAAGTACACCTGAATTCCAAATCGCAACTGCTCATCATATTAGTATGCTGCATCTTGGATTTGGATACAAAACTGCATGCCCATAGCCGGGCATGGGAATGGCAAAGCACATTGACAGCTAAATGAAAAATGAAAGAAAAATATTTTTATTTCATCGTAAGACATAAGAGATTCAGCAAAAATAGATATATAGCAAATCTTAATTAATGTACCCAAGGGCAATAGGATCATTTTCAATTTAAATTAAAACTAATATTATGTTTAAAAATGAAAAAGTATGATCATAGTGCTATCAATCCTTTAAGTTAAAGACTTCATTCCTTAAAATTTCGCCGAACATTATTTTCAGAATGTGATTCAAGCACTTTTCTTTCATTCTTAAAAAAATAATTTAAATTTTCAACTTCTATTTTCTTTTTCAATTTTAATAAAAGTTCTATCTAATGCTCAAAACTGTCGCATTAGCTGTATTACCTTCAGATACTTTTTTTAAATAATTCGTTTAATTATATTTTGATTCAACATAATGAGTGCCAACTCCATTGATATTTTTCAACATGATGCGTTAAACAAGCATTTTGAAACCCCATATAATGATGCTTGTCTTTTAACATAGGGTCAACAGATTTTTAATCTGATCAACATGTCAGTGATTTTTTTAGTTAAATTTTTTTATTAGTAACTTTATATATTATATAAAAGTTTTATTATAAACGATTTTATTTGTTCATTTTTAATGTCTAATAAATCTAAAAATGACTAAAAAAATAAATTTTTTGAAAAATTAACAATAATTATTAGTTAATGTTTTCCTTGCTTACAAATATGAGTATTTAATAATAATGATGAAAATAAAATAATTACCTCAAACAAATTTATAAGATTAAAAATCATTTTAAAGGATCTCTAAAATAGAATTATTTATTCCTTAAATTTGCTTCCCAAATCGCATCATATAGCAAAGAATCAAAATTCATTAATTAATAATATTAAAATGAAAATATTAAAACAATTTACAGCAATCACAGATACATAATTTATTATATAAATATTCAGGCTTTCTGTTATTATTATTATTGGTGTTGTCTTTTTATACCTTGCACTTAATATGCTTATATCTTTCTATGTACTCAGAAAAATGTGATCCATTTAAAAACATTTCAATATCTGTTGAATATTAGAGATTAAGAATCATCAAGTTCAAGCACTTAATGGAAGCAATCGTATTTTGACACAAGAACACACAAGATAAAATTTCAAATTGAAAGCCTATCTTCACAAAAAATAAATAAATAAAACATGTCAAGTTAAATAAAAGCAGAGAATAATCACACATATTCAAACATTCAGAAAATATAGTATAATAATGATATAAATGAAAAGGAAATGCTTTGCAAATAAACACTTAAAGTAATAAAGACTACAATATGTAATTTACATATTTTATTAATTAATTATTTTTTTAAATACTGCTTTCATAGAAACAATTGCAAAATATAATTTTAGCACATAAATACTTTTTTAATAAAAACTAGATAGAAGTTAGTTTCAAAAAATGGTACAACATTTTCTTGTTATAGTAACATTCCTTTCTAATGAAAGAAATTTATATATAAAAATAAATTAATGGAACAAGCCACAGGGGGAAAAAACTTTATGTTTCTCAATCATTACACATATACTTGTAAGAAACACTAAGTTTAGAGCAAGAAAAAAAATTAGTAGTAAGCCACCAGGGATGTTCTTCCCTCGACTTTTTCTTATACCAACACAATGGGATGAATTCTGCTCATTCTAATTATAAGATTTTGCCCACACAAACATCCGTTCAACAAATCACAGAGTAATGAGTCGCGTGCTGGAAGGCAACAATAACATGTGAAGGAGTCAACATCACCACATGTGGGAGAGTCCCCCCCCCAGAGGCGGCGGTAGAAGGGGGACAAGGGGGGCAATTGCCCCCTGTCGGCAGCCTCTTGCTCCCCATCGGCGAGAAATTCAGTTTCGTCGGTAAAAGTGTTCACCATTTCATAATGGTTGTAGAGAGTTGAGTATTATCAAATATGATTATTTAAATCCACCTTAAAGTTAATATATTGTAAACAATCGAAATATGCAAGTAATGGTTTAAGTGTTTTGACTATATTTGGCAAAATCGATTGGGGGTAGGTCAATAATCAATAGGGCGGTAGGTCAATAATATGCCGTATTTTGCGGACAATTTTTGATAGACCAAACTAAGAACTGAATGTAATGGATGTCAAAGACGTTAAGTTCGCAGATTTTCAGACATCTAATTCAAATGTCTTTCATTAAGTTTATAATTTGTAGTACTTTTGCCAATATAACCGACAAAGTAACAAGTGAATAAGATATTGACAAGGTGATATTCCCATTTTGCTAGCAATTTTTGGTCGGTCGACTAAACTCAATGCGGTGAGTTCCAAAGATGTTAAATCTGCAGATTTCCAGACATTTGATTGAAATGTCGTTCACTTAGCTTATAATTTGCATTAGATTAGGCAATATATCCGACAAGACAATAAGATACCGCATTCTGCTGATAACTTTTGGGCGGCCGACTATGAACTAAATATGATGAATGTCGAAGAATAAATATATCCGCAGATTTTCAGAAATTTGATTCAAATGTCGTTCATATGACATGACATGTCGCATTTTGTCAAAAAATTTTGATCGGTTGACTAAGAATTCAATGCGAAGGGATGTTGACGAGTCCAAATTCTCAGTTATTTTATTTAAAGTCATAATGTTCATTCAGCATATAGTTTATACTATGTTTAGCAGAATAGTCAATAATCTGGCAAATGAATAAGACGTCACATTTTTTTCCAACTAATCTCAATCCTTCGCCTAAAATTTTAACATAGATTATGGGGAAAAAAAAAAATTGCTTTTATCGGGCACTTCGTTTACCTGCCGGTGGAATTATTAGAGAAATTGAAGCTTTTATATTATTCATGAATAGGACGATAAAGTTGTTTCCCATAATTCACAATTCAAATCCAAGTTCTAAAATTAATCATCATCTTATTCTTATAATTGTTACTTCCTCGGTAACGAATTGATAAATTTATTTTATTTATTTCACTATGAGAATTGCCTGACTAAAATCTAGTTAATGGTTAAAATAAATTTTTAAAAAAATACTGATCTCATTTGACACTCTTGTTAGTATGCATGCTAAGAAGAGTTATTTTGCTGTAACCAAATTATGTGAATTCCTTATAAATCACTGGAGTAAGTAAATTGTATAATTTTACATTAAATCCATTTTACAATAAAATATATGTTTTCTTTTGCAATCTAATTTATCAGGCTACAATTATTACACTAAAAGATTACCGACTGCAGTTCACGACAAAAAATTTTTTTTTGGGTATGGTAGCTTTTTAGCTACACTAAAAGAGTTTATCCAAGTATGCACTATTTTTTTTTAATAAATTACAACGTAAATGCTTAAGATTATGACTATGTAATTGGAGAACGTATCATTTATATATACTTTTATTTCCATTACTATTATCGGCAAAAAGTATATAATTTCAGATGCTCCTAAATTTTTAATAGACTTTGAATAAAGATGTCTTGATAAAAAGATGATTAAAATAGTTATTCGTAGAATATTCATAAATAACACATTAACCCCTTGATATACGAATTTATTTAATTTCCTATTTAGATGGCAGATCTTATTTGGGACAATTATCGTTATCTTAATCCCCAGAAAAATATAAGGGCATTTGAGGTAATAATGTGTTTTCAAGTGATTTTAGCGTTTTAAATTTCTTAATACTTTCACTTAACTGCAGATTTAAAATTAAAAATTAAATAATTCCATACGCGAGTTAGACTCGCTATTGTATATGAAGGGGTTAAAAAAAGCCTATGCATGCAACTGAAGGGATAAAACTCACTTTTTTGGTAAAAATATTAGCTTGTAATAACTTCGAATTACGAAAGTACTTAATAGTGCATTGAATAGTCAGAAAGTACATAAATAAAAATGAAGAGAGGTGAATTCATGTTCAAGATCTAAGTTTTTTTTTTTTTTTTTTTTTTTACTTTCCAAATAAAATGCATTGGGTTTTTTAAGCCTAAATATATAGAAAAATAAATACAAGGGTGATTTAATGTTTAAGCAGATAGTAAGTTTGTACATATATTTACATAATATTTTCTCCGGCCTTCTTAAAAAACAACATACTGTAACTTTTCTGCATTCTATATTGTTCGTGTCCGAACTATAGTAAATTTTTGTTGAGTAGGCGCACTTATTTTCCTAGGATTCGAAACACATCTTAATTCTTGCAATCCTTACTTAACAAATATTTTACGTAGGGGACTAAACAGAAAAATCGTTTTTTGGAGAAAACATCGAATATTTTTTATTTATTATTCTGGATTTCTAAGACAGTTACTTTTATAAAACTTTTTGTTTCAACATTCATTTTATATAGCTTCTGATATAAAATAGTAAAAGTATGCATTTGTCCATTTAGTATGACACGTCATTCTGTTACAATCTGTGTTTCTATCTACATACTACAATCTAGAATGGAATGTGACTATTTTTTTTTCTTTCTAAAATTAGATCGCAGAGAAATTAAATCTCAAGAGTCTCATAAAAAATAGACTCAAATATTGACAATTTTTTTATGGTTAGTAAAAGAAACTGAGAACCTGTTTTTTTACAAATATCTTTATAAAGTTTTAACAATGAAAAAAAAAAAAAGGATCAGCATCTGAATAAAAAAGAATTAAATAATACTTATTTTTTTAAATTAAATGTAAAATTAATTATTGCGAGTTATTTGAAGCCAAACGAGAGATATTGTGCTGGCCATCCCGTCGGATTTGTCTTGCCCCACCGATTTTCTGGATAGAGACGAATAATGCTTCGTGGCAGGCTGAAGAAAAGTGGGTTTGCAATGAGCCATCTCCTTCGACTGATTTGGTTTAAAATTGGATAAGCTTTAAATCAGAATATGCCATATCAGTCTCCTTTAGGTAAATTGTGACTTTTCTGAGATATCGAATTCCCACGTGTGCAATTTTGCAGGGTGCCCCCGAATTCATGAATCAAACTTTAAGAGAAGGTAAAATACTTATAAAGAAGCTTTATTATTATTTGTTTATTCATTTTTGTACAGCAATAAGGGGTCGAAAATGAGAAGTATACGCCGAAAAACAAAAGTGCTGGAAGGAAAGTTCTTTATTTAAATAATATTACAGTAAGTGCACAAATACGACACCATCCATGTCGATATAGACCTGGTAGCGTTTAGCAGATGATTGGCGTATTCTTTCGACAATGCCAGGTGTTTCATGAACACTTCCAACAGCGGCTGAAAGTTTTGCAATTAGGTCATCTTCAGAATCAATTGGAGTCAAGTAGATATTGCATTTTTTCAGTCTTGCTAGTACTTACTTTTATTTGTTCCGCCTACATTTTTCACTTCCAAACCCATATTGCTATACAAAAAAAAAAAAAAAAGCTTCTTTATATAGATATTTTACTTACGCTTAAAGTTTGGCCCATTCATTCAGACAACATTAAAGTGTATAATTTAGAACTGCATAGAATTCCTAATTATTTCATAACAAATAAATGATCATAATCCATAAAATACTGGATTTCATACTTCGGCGATAACATTTACATCATGAGAATATACTCCTGTTGACGGATTCGGCCCAAATTCTTATACAGATCTATAAATCTGAAGATATAATATCATTTTTTTTTGTATGCGTATGTGCTTTTTTAGGCACATGAGAAGACAGACAAACAACCTTTTCATAAAAAATTTCGACCAAACTTCAATAGAAATCTGCACAATTGAACGGAAAAAAAAAATTCGTATGAACAAATTTCGCACAAAATCTGGTAAAAGGCAAGTTTGGTGTAAAGACCATATACGAAATTTCATCCGTCTAGCTCAAATTTGAGTTATCTTAGTCATACACAGACATTTCCCAGAAATGTGTTTTCCGAACTTGGGCAGGTATAAATCACGGAAATTCGTCAAAATCCCGATTTCGAATTTTTTGTCTTTACGATATCTTCTCTAGAGTACGGAACCAAGAAAAAAGGAACAGATTTTTTTTTAAAAACTCATTTAGATTTGAAATGTGTATATTCAGCCGATTCTCGAGAGATAATTTGTTGACAATAATAATACTTTCACTTTCAATATAATCATACAACTTTTTTTTTGAAAAAAAAAAATGTTTTTCACTAAAAGTAAAATACTTACCACAATATGTCAGGTTCTTTTCTCTATGTAGGCTATTCACAGACTTTGAAAAGACTCTCGTTCTCTCTCCTTCCACCGTACTGCTGTCTTTTGCCTGATGCCCAAAGCTCTGAAAATACGATGCCAAACTCAAATTCCGGCTCACAATCAGATTTTTTTCGAAAAGCCTACAATGCCCCACACAGCAAGAAACGGTACAAAGCCTCTTCTGTTTTGAAGACTTGAGGGACGAATAACGCTTCGACTTTCTTGCAAAGGCACTTTCGTCTTTGTTCGATTGGACGCTTTCGCTGCAATTTCCGGAATCAACATCCCCTTCCGACCCAGAACTCAGATGCTCTCTTGAAGAAGGACTGAAGGACTGCACAGGCATCTTAGTGCTTGTTTTCACTCGTATGCGAGAACCAACTGAAGTGTGATTGTATTTCAAGATGTTTGATACAGCCTTGGGTTTTAAATAAACATATTTAAGCTCAACATCAGGTGGTAAATTTCTCAATACATGAATGGCATTGGTTACAGGAGCCTGAAAAGAATATCAGACATTTTATGTCCATTTAGGCATGATATATATTACAATCGTATCAATCCAGTCAATGGTTGAAATCTATTTTAATATGCGTTTTGAGTTTATCGATGATATGCCAATCCAAACAAGCACACGGAGCAGTTTTTCAAGCAATTCTACTACCGATTTTTTACTATTGTTAACAAATAAAAGTAGAATCAATCTATTAAATTTAAAGTGCTTTATCATAAAATGGAAACTAAATGTTTCTTACGCGAATCTTCATGTTTTGCTGGTACCTAAGTTGATGGTGGTTGGCGAGCATTTGAATAACTGGGTATTTCTCGAAAGTTTGGCGACGAGGCAATATCGCAACCCAGCGCCTATCCATTGACTGTGATTAATAGAGGATTAAAAGGCAAAAGTGAGGCTGAGAGGCAAGATAACAATACTTTGACGAAAGCGATAACTCGTCAAGTACAACAATCCAGAAAACTTCTATTGAAATCAGATAAGCTAAAAGTTGAATGGGAAGCTTTTCAAGTTAATATACAGTCTCCAAATCGTCAGTCGGTTAATGACGAGACCATATTGCTCATTGCAGTCAAACAAATAAGCTTCAATAACAAATAATTTTCATAATAAAATGTATGAACCTACAGAAATGCTGTTACATTCCAGCACGTTAGATATACCCTTGTGTTTAAAATTTGCATACTGACAAACTTCTTAATACGAGTATTACTAACCCGAACCTGAAAAAGTAAAACAGACATTTTATGTTCATTACATGAGTTTATGTAATGCTCAGTTAGGATAACGATCACGTCACCGAAACTGAATTTTTCAAGCAATAACTCACCAAATGTGGCAATCCAGAAAATTTCAATTGTAACCTAAAAGTCAAAAACTGATCGTTTATCGTAAGAGGATGCAGCAACTCTAGATAGCGATCAGATGACATTTGATATGGCATCATCATGCAATCTCACCCCACAACACTTAACAGTCTTCCTTTAGGTGTTGCAGAACTTCAATATTTACAAACAGATTTTTTTGGAATTGGAAGATAGTTCTCTGTAGTTGAAATTACAATTAACCCACTGAAAAAAAAGGTGTGATTGAACACATTGAACACAGATGAATTGATTGGAAAGCACGTTTATAGTTCTAAAAAAAATTTAACCGAAGTCAAATGTATGCATTATGCTTTCTTCTAATAATGTAGGGACTGAGATTAACCGTTTGTGCACAGGATATATTATGGATATGTCTTGTTAAGTCAAATAAATCCAAGGTACAGAGGAAAGATGATAAAACTTTCTCACCTACAATTAGCAATCCACCTACTAGTATCAACCATACCCACTGACTTTGAAACAATTAGTTCGTTCTGGTAGTACACGCAAGTGCATGAAATATTCTGCGGTAAATAGCATATGCCAATTTGAATGTTACTAGACATCAGAAAAAAATCCCTCATGAGAAATCTGCAGGTCTTTTGGGAAAATCAACACTTTCATAAGCATTTCTTTTTTTCAGGGAAATATGAAAATATTTTTAAGATTGAGATAAATTTCCCCAAATTAAAGTGATCTATTAAAAGCTTATTTAGTTATTAATTTCTTATATGACACACCAAAATAAGAGTGACATACCTTAGAGCCTAAGCTTAGGACGGCAGCGAAATTGAAACACACATTCAAAAACTTGATATTAATAATGATTAAAATAAAAATGAAGTAAAAGTTGATGTAATAGTTGATGACCTGATTCAAGCTTCACGAGTTCTTATTGAGGATACACAGATCACTAATGGTGATATCTAACACTCTTGTAAATATTGGAACTATAATTACCTCAAATTTGCTACATCTGAAAGGAACGAATTTATTTCCAAATCATAGATGATTTTTTAAAAAGATATGACTTCAGATTTAAGCCCTATTTTCAGTGTTTTAAGTTTCTTTTTTGTGAAATTTTTTAAAATAAGATAGTGTTACTTTACATGCATATTATTTATCAATTTAACCTATAATCCCACATCACTAAAAAATAAAGGCATATATAGTTAAAGAGCTTTAAATACAGAGTTATGGGTAAAAAAGATTGCACATAGAGTGTTATTCCAAATAATCTCTATAAAAGCAAACTTTGTGAAAAAGGTTAATTAAGAAAAGAAACATACTAAGCTTAATAGTTACAGCTTCGTGCAGAGATACAGAGTATGTGGCATGTCACATACCAGACAATAAGCACCAAAAATGATATGTTCATTGTGGCTTTCAATTAACTGATAAATGTATCATGTGAATCACAGTTAAAATTTGACAATATTCACCAATTTTGTGCAGTTAAGCCCGAAGTTTGTCAATGGCATGAAACTAAGTTAAAAGTTTACTAATTGTATATTGTTAAATACATAAGTTAATGCAAAATAGATATAAGTAATTTGATTAACTAATAATTAATTAAAAAGCCATAATACTCTTTTATGGTTTAAGATGAGAAATTGAATCATGAAGGTTTTTGTTTCATTGAAACTGAAAAATACTTAATCGGCTATATATCATCAAATTTATGCATAGAATAATTCATGCAATTGTTCTTAAAGGTAATAATAAAGAAGAAATTAGTTGCATTCCCTTTATTTTTCAGAGGATTTTTAATGCCTTTAATTTTAAAGCTTGTTTTGCTCTTACAACAATATTTAATAAATCTGATGCACAATCATTTGAAGTTGCTGATATCAACAAAAAAAAAAAAAACTATTCTTCTCCCAAAGTCCTCATTCCATATAATTTTTACATACAACCTTAAATAATGAGGTGAAAAAGCCATTTATACAAAAGCTGCAGAGAAATAAGTAATAAGATATGAATAATAGGATAAAAATATCTTAAGGTGCTGAAAAAAAGCACAAAAATCTTTTCCCCCCCATTTACATTAATCCAATAAATGCAGGCATAACAGCAGGTACAACAGTTAGTATTGTTATAAAAACAAAATCAAATGTAAAATCAAAAACAAATTAACAAATGCCTTAAAGTTCATTTCAGTCCTTGGAATCTTAATCAAATCTAAGCACTTGATACTATCATTTAAGACTTTTTTATGCAAAGGGAGAGTTGGAAAGGGAGTATTTACACATAAAGCACATTCCAAAATAAAAAGGCTAATCAAGGAATCTGAAACCGAAGAAAGGTTGGTAATGCTGATTTAGAATGATGAATAGGACTTGAACTATATATCTTAAAAAAAAAAAAAAAAAAAAAAAAAAAATAGCATGTACTTTACTGTATCAAAAATTTATTAATATAAAAAATGCAAATCAGAAAATATTGTACAAGGATAAAATAATGCATAACTTTTTGATTAGTTAAAAACATTCATTACAAGCAAATTAATTATTAATAGAATTATTATTAGAATAGAATAATTAATAGAACTGTTCACAAAAAATTTCATGGATTAAAGGCTGTTTCTATTAATTATATTAACGATATGTAAATAATTAACAAATCAAATATTCTTACAGCTGCATTAGTGTTTGATAGAAGAGACAAATAATTCGTTAACTGAGGCAAAAACTGTGTGGACAGGACCCTAAAAAGAGACAGGATGCATTAATAAAACAAAGTATATACAGTATTCTGAAAGGTCATTTTTAAACTTTAAGGGAAGGTCAAGTATCATAAAATCATCTTTACAAAAGAACAAAGTATGGTTGATTGCTGCAGGAAACTGACTGCTCATTAAGTAAGAGAATAGAATACATAGAAACAAAAAAATTTTTTACACACATTAAGTGTACAACACAGATTTAAAGAAATATAAATTTACAACAATAAAATTGTATGTATAGTTTCATATTGTAAGTCTTTCAAATATTTATTTTAAGTAATCCAAACATTTGTTTTGGATATTGGGTTCTATTTGCCATTGCAACTGCCTTGGGGCATATGACTTGTAATGTGATATTTTATTATCAAACATGTTTTAAAATTCTTTATTTTCCTATTCTTTTCTCTTTTTATTTTCTTTTATTTATTTATCTAATTCAATAATAAACAGCCCTTTGCAGCAGTAATCTTTTCTTTTGAAACTGCAAGTTCTAATATAAAAATTATTTGTTTTTGTTTGCCTGATCTAGTCTCAAAGTCAAACTAGTATTTTGTGATATTTTATAATTTGTATGCAACATACAATTCAAAGAACTATGTAATGTAGATAATTAAAAAAAATCATATATAAAATTTTTTATACTTAAGAATTGGTGAGCAGGTGGAAATTACATTCCTTCCCTCCAAAATATGTTAATGCTAAATTTTGTAGCATTAGATCAAATGATCTACCTTGTAGAGCACTAACAGATAAATTCTTCTTTATTATTCAAAGGCATGTTACTTTATAATTAATTAAATAATGTGCAATTTTTAATTTAAATTAGAAATATGCAAGACAAAATATAAAATATTCATTTTTTGTTATATTTTTGTAAACTTATTTGACTGAGCATTAGATATAAAAATATTTTCCTTATTTGTACGCACAAAAATTTAGTTCAAAAGCTAAAATTACTTTTCCAACTTAACATTTTTTCTTATTATTTAAAGAATATATTTAATTATCAAAAATTAAATAAATAGCAAAATTAGAAGTTTGGTCAATGCATCTAGGTAAATAAAATCAATATGACAGGCAAACCAATGAGTCTGTAATAAATAATAAAAATAAAAAACACTAAATCATTATTTTTTCATCTATGATATGATTTTTTATACATCAAAAAGTAATAGGTCATCATATTTACACATCAGATTTATCGACTAAATAAGTTCATTAAATCTTAAACAAAAAGCATATTATGATTTTTTAAAAAAAGTTTTCTGACTGTGTCTGACATCTTCCATATAAAATAAAGACTTACATAAATTCATAGATCTCTACTAATAATAAAGAAGAATATGCATGTGTTGGCGATCTACAATATAGGCTGTTTAACCTAGAATTATAATACCAAATTTGGCATATATATATATACACATTGAAAAATGCACACCTCAGAGAATTTTTCAAAAATTTTAATTATCTGAAAATTAAGCTGAATTTTGACATTTTCCTGCAATGATTTTTGAAAATATAATGGCACAAAAATGAATTTTACCCCATTTAAAAAAAAAATGCCTTTTTTTAATAACCATGGAAATTTTCTTAAGTATTAGCATCCTCCCCCCCCCCCTGATTTCCAACAATAAATTATATTGCTGCCCAGAAATTCAAACTGTTTTCTTCTTTCTCATCAAATACTTAATTGTGTGATTTTCATCCACAATAAAAAAAAGGTAAATAAGAAGGATTCTGTTTAATATCTACGTAGCTTACAAGACAAAAAAGTGATATTCTCATATCACAAAAATTAGAAGATAGATAAGCTGGGCATTTACATTTTTAATAGCACTATGATGTCACGAGATTAATCTCCATTAGAATGACTCATATTGTTATGGATCACCGGGTTCGCTTTGTAGTGGGAACAAACAATAGAACACATTCAGCAGGCCTCAGTAGAAAACAATAACGACGTTTATTTAACACGAAGACACTAACACAAAGGTCACAGATATTTACAGCCAAGACGAACACAGGACAGCACACTACGACAGACAGTAGCCTACAAGTAGTAAGCGAACACAGCACACAAAGTGGCCAGGCAGAATTCACCAGGAGAGGAGATCCTCGGAGCTTCGCTCTACGGTCTCTCCAAAACGGCTGAACTTCTCCACTGTCTCCTCCCTTTAGCTGCACAACTGGCCACTCCACACACAACTTGACGCTGCTTCTACAACAGACAACAGGACTAAGCACACAGTCCAGTTCAACAATAGCTTGGGCTCCACACACGTTGGCACTCCGCCACTGCTTCGCTATCCTCTCGAAGACTCGTTATTTGTCTACGATTCCGATTTGGTTCACTGCAGCTTGAGATTGCCAGCCTTTTATAGCTCCCGGGAGGCGGGCCGAGAATCTTCTAGGCCAATCAGGCGTATCTCGGTTCCTAATGGACGGATCGTTAAAATTCTCGAAGTTTCCAGCATTATATATTCTGTCGCCAATCTCTGGGATCACTGGCTCGGCACCTGAGCAGCATCCAATACAGATGATTGTAAATCAGTCTTTCTGGTGATAGAACTAACCGTGCTGGGAAGCAACTTTACAGGCTGGTTGAATTACATACATGGAGTTATATGTAAATTACTTATCTTAAATAAAATATAATCAATATGTCTGGCAAACCAGTTGGTCACCTAAGACAATTAGTGCTTAGTAAAATGTCAGATTATAATTATGTTACACCCATGGCCTTCAGTATCAATTTTACCTCTAGTGTACTAAATTATTTTAAGGAATGATTTTTTTTTTTTTTTTGCACTTGTTACTACTGTTTTTATGTTTATATACATAAAATACATTATATACATTCTTATAAAAATTTTAAACAGGTCTTTACTAAATTCATATTGCATTCACAATTAATTTAACTTCTCATTATTATTTGATCTTAAATTACCAATTTTTAAAAATTTATAGGGGTGCTTCAATGATTTTAAGATATGTCATAAATTCACAGGTTATAATTGAACAAGAAATAATTAGATTTTTAAACATATACTCTCTTATTTATTAATCAATAAATGAACATGTAGTGTACATAAAAAACTATAATAAAAATAGTCATTTATGAATTAACATGCAGTATGGAGAATTCACACTTTAAAATGCAATTTCTTTCAATAAAAAAATGAATTTATAAACATAATTTGAAATATTGAATCAATTTATTTCAAATGACATTAATATTTACACTTTCAGAATTTATAAATTTCAGCATGGAAAATACAAGTTACATATAAGTTTAAGTTTATATACTGATCAGGGAATACTGTAATATTAATTTAATGCAAAGTGATTATACTATCATCACATTCATTACATCACACTATTTAACAATAAAATTTTTTAGTTATAAGATGAAAATTCCAAAAACATTCATAATATTTAAGAGAATATATCTAACCTGCTATTGTGGAAAACACATCCAGCTGTGACAGATGAGCTCAACTGACACACATGCAACAAACGATTGGCAATTGCTATAACATGAGAATTCTGAAAAATGAATTAGGTTTCATCTAGCAATCTCTGTAGATAATACATTTTTTTTTTTTTGTACTCACAAGAATTATAATAATAATTCTGTAAATATCAATTAAAATTAACTTTGATTTGTTTCATAAATAATAAAAGATTTTTATAATACTTTTGATTAATAGATTAAAGGGAACAGTAGAAAATTTTACACATCTCAACGAATGTAACACAAATTAATATAAATTGCATTATTTCATGCTCGAAGAAATGAAATTTTATATTATATTTTTCCACTCACTTCATTCAAACATTTTGCCCACTCGTGAATTGTGGTTGACAGAGCTCTTCCCATTTTGTTTTTTAAATATTCTCAGAACTTAACACATTGACTACCGTGCAGAATTTCTTACAATACAATTCATATGGGCCTGACAGTCACTAGTGGCCCATGGCAATCAACATGTTAAATATTAATTAATCCATTTAATTAAAATTTACTGTCATATTAGAGGCTCTCCAATTCTGGGGGAGAGAACCTCAAACATAGAGAAGAGGAGCTTCCAGCATGGTAATTGGTTCGTGTTGCCCTGGTGGGTACAAAAATGTTGTGGGATGAGCTACCCTCTTCCAATGATGGATGTCCCTGCCACCTGTGGGAGAGATTGTAATGCCTTATTAGCACAAGATATTGCACAATATCTTGTGCTAAAAAGGCATTACAATATATCTCCACAATATTGTCCGATATTCTGAATGCCAGCCAACCTTGAGTAGATATCATAACGAAGTTGTTGGGTATTTTGTGCTAACAGAGAGTGAACGGTAATGACCACCTTTAGGAGTCAACTATAGTTGCTGTCACTGTGTTCCAGTCATTCAGATTTATCCACATTCCTTGAGTAGAGGAGGAGCCTCTCATGGTTATCATAGGAGAGGCATCATTTGATAGTGAATTTATGAAAAAAATATAATTTCAAGATTCTATAAAATTTTAAATAATGCATTGTAAATTAAACACTAAAAAGGAACTACTTTTTTTTTTTAGTTCATGAACAAAAGTATGCTTTTTAAACTATTTTTATTCATTACTATATCATTTTAAGATTCACTTTTATTAAATTAGTTGAAAATTATAGTTTTAAGAATCTCAGGTACATAAAAAAAGACTGTTGATGACAAAAATCCTCTTATTGATAGGGGTTAGGGCTATTGCCCAAAATCATTGGTGGAAGTGACTTAAAAAATTTAATTGATAAGCTGAATAACTAATCCCCAACAAAGAAGTAGCTCCAATTACCTGAAAAAAAAAAAGATAACAGGAGTTTGGATGGATAATCAGACACCAACAAAAGACTTGAAAATAAAACTTTTTTTTTATTCGTTGAAGTAGTCCAGCATCATTCCAAAAACTAATGCTTTCATTAGTTCCAACACTACTAGAGGTTGAAAACAATTTACCATCCAGATATTTTGAAAAAAAAAAAAATACTTTTTGAATTATATGTTTAGGATTTCCTTTGTTTGTGCAGAAAAACAGCCTAATTAAATGGCACTAGGCACAGCAGCAAATGTTAAAATGAACATAAAATTCACCACTATGACCAAAAATAGTGAATGGAACTGTAAAATGCATGTTTGTTTGTTTTTAATCTGCCCCTGGTGTTTTAAATTTTAAAACTATTAAGTAAATTATTATTTATAATTCTTTTATTTTATCATTATTTTATTACAGATTTTATCAACAAGTTCTAATACCCCCCCCCTTTTTGTCAAAGCATTGAATTACAAATTATTTTTTAGTTTCCCGTCTCTTTTTAATCCACATTAAAAATAAACAAAAAAAAAAAAAAAAAAAAATGTTTTTTGAGTAATTGGCCCAGCACTTGAAAATTATACTAGTGATTTTTTTTTTCTTTCAGGTTATTTTTCCAAATGGTTTAATTTCGAAAAACTGAGATTTTCTTCATTTTGATAGCTTTATCTGGAATTATATTTTTACAGAATATTGGCCATTTCACTTATACAATTCAACCATCCTCAATTTGTTTACCAGCTGCAGCTAAATATTCAATATTTGCATTGACAAATAAACTGCAAAGCCAGATTTTTAAACTAAAACATTCTTTTAATGTCTTAATACCGTTATCCTTTTTAACTCGATCGTATTTCATGGTAGCAGAAAGGAAGTGCAAATATAATTTATTTTTATCCTACAAATTCCTTTCTGTATCAGACTAGTCCAAAAATCTGATGTTATTAGTCACTTTTAAAAACTTGGTAAGATTTGTCATGATAATTTATCATATATTTAAGCTCATGCGACTTGGACATTTGGATCAACTTATCAAAACTATCCACTTGTTCCTGATCTCATGTAAATCACAGGCATGAGTAAATAATGTAATTTTTTTCCACAGACTAATCCTTAACAGCTGTGCTTAGGAAAGTCTCCTTTTGCCAATTTTGTTTAACATTGAAGTCAACATTATCCCTGCTCTAGATTGTAACTTAGCAATACAACAATTCTCTTTACTCTGTCCCTTTGACTAGAAAATCCACTGAAATGTACTTATCTCCTGCACACTAGAAGACATAAAATGTCTCCTCTGATTTCACTCACAATTTTCAGCTTAAATGAATAAAATTATAAATAAATATATTATAATGTCCCCTTTATAAATAAATATAATTACTTATTGTATATTCTTGACACAAAATTATTATTTTATAAACATGCTTTCAACAAAACCCAGAAACAGAGATTTAAACTCCATAGCTTAATTTTTTGTAAGAGTAAGCTGGCAATGAGTCATATGACCACTAAAGAGACACTCCACTAATTAACTACTAACTTTTAAAAATTAGAGTATTCCACTAACTTTTAAAAATTAGAGTCAATTGTTCCTAATAAAAATAATTTCTTGAAGGTAGTGACATCATATCCAGTCTCTGGCTTAAAAAAAAAAAATCTGGAAAAGAAATTTTGAACAAATTTTTATTATTCAGAAACTAATCTCTAATCTCTTCATTTGTATAGAAAATGAAGAAAAAAAAATTTTTTTTTAATTCTCAGTTAAAGGGTTAAGAACAAGCTTTTATTTTACAAATCAATTCTTCGACCCATAATGTTATATGAATCTCCAATGTGAAGAACATCTCTAAAAAAAACCTCAAAAAATTGCAAGCTAATCCAATTAGAGAATTATTGAAAATTCTAGATGCTAATTTGGAGTATGTCAGAAAACTATATACTGTTCTCAAAATTTACCCTATTTTGAACCATATGCAAAAGCTTTTATTTATTTATCTGAAAAATACCCCAGATTTGCAACAAATTATTAAAATCACCTGTATATGGTCCATCTATTCCAAGTTCTTACAAGAGACATACTTACTCAAGTATCTGAGAACTTTCCAGCAGTCAAAAGATCCCAGAATTTGAGCACAACCAATGCAAACCTGAATCCAGTTATAATTCAAAATCATGCATATTTAGACAGCCAATAAATTGCTACATTGAACAAATTTTTTTCTGAAATCGTATGTAGCTCTACATAGCATCCACCTACAATTTCTCCCAAATCTACACCACAAAAAAATTATATTTTTCAATAATGAAGTAATAATGAAAAATTTACGGAAAAGTTTAAATGCTGAGAAATTAAACTTTTTGATATAATCTAAACTTTTTTGATATAATAGTCTTTTAGAGATTATATTTATTTTAAATATTCTTAACAGTTTTGCTCCATATAATTTTGAAAGGAAGGATTTTCATTAGCTTTGCAATTCAAATTTGTTATTTAAACATTACTTCAATATATATACATATTCACTAAAAAAATACAATTTCTACACATCCCAAGTAACAAAAAAAGATGAAAATAAAATATTAATAAAAGTCTTTTGGTAGATAATTACTTTTTTGTAAGATTTTAGTGGCAAAGCATTCATAGAGAGTTGAAGAACGTTACCAAAACATTGTGACAGAGTAATGTAACGTGACCATGCTAATTCCATCCGACTTAAAAATTCGTCACGGTTGTTATCACAAGCCTAAAATATAAATTTGTTAAAGTGAAATTAGAATTTTTTATAAAAATAAAATTATCAGTTATGATCATCAAAATAAAATTCTTTTATTTGAAAAAAATTAATGAAAAAATTCAGAAATATTGTAAACTATCACTATGGCATATAGTATATTAACTATACATTACCATGTGCAGGATGACCTTAGTAGGTACAAGACCAAATTATAATGAATTTTAGTCAACATTTTTGAAAAATAATTTAAAAATTTATAATTAAGGAAAATTTACAAGATGGTATTTTTGTTTTGTACTGTGTTTGAATTGTGGGTATCTTCTTATCATACACTTCATACAGCTCCACAATATCTTGACATACCAAATTTCATTTACACAAATTTTTACATTAAATAGTGTTCATGTGATAATGATGGAAAAGCATAAAAACTTTTAACAGATTTTATCTGAATTTGATGTGCATGTGCAATTTTTTTTATTTTTTTAAAAATTTTTTTTAGCTTATTGTACTGCTCAATTAGATACATGGATTTCCTTTCATGAGTAAAAATTGTAGATTTCATTTGGTAGAGATCTATAATTTTCAGGATTATGATAGGATACCAAAATTTATTTGTCTATTTCTTTGAACGTTTTAGTTGCAATGTTCATGAATAGACAGAGAACAATGTTTCATTAGTTTTATTTAAATTTATTTATTTATTTAGAAATATGGATGCTTTAAAAATGCAAGATAAAGTTTTTTATTGATTAGATATTTTCTCTTTGCATATAAATACAAAAGAAAACAGAGCTAAATATTTATAAAAAATAGCTCTCTTAACTACATTTTGGAAATGGTGTCCTGGGCATTTTCCCTGCCTTTCCCAATCCAATCATGCCACAGAACTGAATAGAGTGCTGACTGCATTCTGACACCTATTCCTTAGAAGCAAATGCCTATTGTGAGCAACTGATTTAGTCAACGAAAGAAGCGGAGCACAGATATCCAAATGTGAGAAATACAAAGTATTATGAAGAATAACTTCAAAAAATTTAAAAACAAATTCTTGGAATCTGAAGGAAATGTCCCTTTCATATATTAGGTATACACAATATTTTACTTAATGGAATAATAGTATATATAACAAATAGATAAAATACTAATTTGTAAATCAAAAACAATTAAAAAAAAAACAGTTCATCTTTTTCTCTTAGTAAAATAAAATCCTTAAATCAGGTTCATTAATAAATCAAGAGTAAAATAACATTTTTAAATATGGTATAAAAGGAAATACATGCAGCATAATCTTCTTGAAAGCTACTGCAGATTACAGTCAGCATATGGGTACAGTTGATTTAACTTATCTATATAGGAAATATATTATTGGAATTAATTTAAATAAATGGTAATTTAGTGTTTCATAAACACCATTGTAACACATATATCATTGTTTATCCCAAAAGAAGAATATATATGAATGTCGGGAGAAAACTGTAATAATAATCAATCATTTACTACTACTAAAAGCAAATGTGTATGTATATGCTTGATGTTTAATTGGATTGAGTATTAACACAAGAATTATTAAATCTCTTGCATATATGCATTGGCGGGTAGGAATGCAGATTTTTTTTTTAACTTTTAATATGAATTAATCAAAAATAAAAGGTAATTTCTGTATTTTTAGGTGATACATTCCAAAATTATTGTCACAACTTTTAAATATATTTCATCATCTCAAAACTGTATTCAAAAAATTATTTTTTTAATGATATAAATTTAAATGCCATACAATTTTTACCACAATTTTAACAATTTTTTAATAGAATTTTTAGACATAATTGGCAAAAATTTTTCACTACTGAAATGAAAGTCAAACTTATTTTGTTGTTTTATCAAACTTTTAAATCATGTTTTCCTACCAATGAAAAAGTTTACTATATTTAAAATATTTTCAGTCAGAAATTTCATTTCACAAAGGTAATTAGCATCTTTATAGTTTATAGAATGGGTGTTAGATTAGAACTGAAAACATCATCAACATCGTCATGCTACATTTAAGATGGATAATTTAAGTTCAACTGTTAAAAAAAAATTGCTTAGAGGAGTCACATTTCCATTTTCAGAAGCATATTTGTTTCAAATTTGGTACACCTAGAATTATCAGTTTGGCTGGAAAATTATTGACAGACATATACTCATGCCTGATCAAAATAAATAAAATATTTATAAAACACAAAGTAAAAAAGCTGAATGACTAACTTTTTAATAAAAATTTATAAAAAAATTTTAGAATTTTTTCAACTTTCTAACAGAAATATTCAAAATCTAAATAACTTATAATATATATATATATATATATATATATATATATATATATATATATATATAATTATAAGTATCTCACAGATAAAAATCACTTTGGAAAGCAAAATAAATGTTTCAAATGTTCACTTACAAATAAATCATTGAAATAAAATCGGAATAAAAGAAAATATACCTTGAGAACATTATTAATACTGCCATGGTAAAAGCAAAATATTCCACATAAAAATGAGAGCTGATCTTTCAGTACATTTGAGCTTATATCAGAATTTGCACCAAGAACCTAAATCATATAAAAAAAATTGTTTAAGGCAATTTTACATTTAGGACATTATTTTTATTGTATACATAAAAGAAGTATATTTATCCAATGTTCATAGTTCAGTAATCAATAAATAATTAAGATTCTTACTAATATGATTCTAATTTTATAAGAATAAAATAAGATCTTATTTTGTTTTTTTAAGCAAATATCCAGAGAAATAACACTATTATGAAAGTTTTTTTCTTTATAATATATACATTTTTACTTTATTTGTTTTATTTCGGTAAAAAATATTGAAATAAAATATTGATAATAAAATCTTATAACATTTATAACAATGAATAATAAATTAAAAATTGAAAACCAGAGAAGAAATAAAGTTTTTTTAAAGAAAAATTTACATTACCCAAACAATACCATAAAAAGCAAACAATTTACAAGTGTGTGGTAAATCCAAAATTTTAAAAATTGTTTTTATTGCATTTATTTTAGATTGTGCCTTATTTCGTTACAAACACTGTGTCAATTTTTACAGTATGTCAAATTTTCATGAATAATGAATGCAATCCTTTCATTATGAATCAAATAAGATAAATCAAGGTCCATGCAGAGATGTAGACATTAAATGTAGTTTAAATGGCAGATGAAACAGTGGAATTCACATATATTCACCTTTTTTTCTCCCTGGGAATGAATTTTCAATAGAAAAGTAATTTTTGTGCATCAAATAAAAGTTCTTTATATGGAGCAATAAAAATTGGATAAGATATATGTATATTCATTAAAATCAAAAACTGATTAATTTTCTTCATAAGTTAGAATATCAATTAAATAAGAAAGGGAGAGAAATCCGTTTTCATCAACTTTTACTACTGCAGAATTTTTTGGAAGCTGTTAAAGAAAGGGTTGAAGAATAACATGTAATTCTTATCTTCTATTCTATGAATCCCTTTCTTAACATGTCTTATCTTAAATCTCTTTATAACATGAGATTTTTTCTAATGATTTCAATTTAGTTTGAGGTTCTTTTTAATGGAGACTCAAATGGAAACTTTAAAGAGTGAAAGAGAAACGTAGCTAATACAAGATGTACAGAGATGGATGAAAAATAAAGTTTTTTTTAAAAAAAACTTGAAATAAAATGTGAAATTTAGACATCAACAGGCCATCAGTTTTGAAAAATTGCAATTTGTACACTCATAATTTTTGTTAAATATTTTAATTTCTTTAAGTCCCCTTTAACCTAAAAAAGAAAGAGAACCCTTATATTGACAATGGAAACAGTTTTGACCATATAATGTTGTCTAGCAAAGGACCTGAGAAAGAACCTGTGGAACCTTCATTGACAAGATTTTGACTCTGGCCAAGAAGTGGATTGCAATGATATTGATAAGCTGGTGGAAGAACATAACCAGAATTAAAAAAAGATCTTATGGAGCTGCAGACTATGTCATAATAAAAAGCAACAGATGAGACACAGCCAGGAAGGGAAGAAATAACAGACATAAAAACCTTTCAGTGAAACAAGGGAAATGTTGAAAGCATAGGAAATTGCTGCATTAGAAGCATACCCTAATAAGGCAATAGCTAAGCCCACTACAAATTCATTTAACAATAATATTGTGCCTGAATTTTGCCAGATTTTGAATCATAGTCAAAAACATTTTTTTTTTTTTTTTGTAAAGAAAATATGTACATAATAAATTATATATATATTGGAAAAGACAGAAAAAAAATTAAACTATTTTGTATGGATTCATATGGATAAAACTGCTTCACTTAATAAGTGTTTCATATTATGAATACGATTCGGGAACGGATTATGCTCATTAAATGAGGTTCCTTTGTAATCTTTTTTCATCTGTCTAGTTTCTCACAGTTTTAAGTTATGTTTAGAGGAATATAAATGGGTGGACAGAGAAGCTTTACATAGATTTATTTCATTCAAATTTCATAGTTAATCTCTAAATTTGTTAAAAGGATGACATTTTAAATTTAATAATTGTAATGCATTACATTTTTAAATTATCATATTTGATTTCCATAATACTTTTTATATCTCTTGTATGAGAAAGTAAAAATGAAACAATCTATTTTAAATAATTAGTATTTATACTCACCAATAAATAATTACCTGACCATAGAAATGCAAACTTGCCTTGATCCAATACAATAATTGATGGTGTAGAAAATGCAGATTTTAAAAACTTGGCAACACCAACAAGTTGGCAACACAAAAAGTAACGATGACTTTCTGATGCCTGGAATATGCAAGTTAATATACACTTTTTAAAATTGGAATAAATATTGTTTGTCTTACAAGATGATAACTTTAATATGGTAATAGAGATCCTAAAAAAACATTCATCAAAAGAGAAATAATGGTAATTATTTCTTTTTTATGAATGTTTTTTATTATTAGATATTTTATTAGTTATAAATATTAATCAATACTTTATAGTTATACATACATCATCACTTTCATACATTTCAGAAATTACTACAGGGATATATTTTACATATGCAGAATACATTTTTAATTTTCTTAAATTTTCCTTAATCTGTACGCACATAGTTTACATTATTTCAATATTACTTTTTTTTTTTCACTTTAAAAATATTGTTTCAGTAATTGCTTCTAATCAATACAATTTATTTAAAATTTTCAGCAACAAAAACAGTATTAAAAAGTTGTATTTTTATTCAAGGTATTTCAAATTCAGGTAAAAATTATTATAAAAATACCTTGAAAATTTTTAAATAATCAATGGCATTGTAAATTTTAAGTCACAGGAATAAATAGTGAGTGAAATTACCAAACCAAAAATTGTATTGAACCAAGTAAATAAAACGGTAAAAGTTACTTTTAGTGTGCACCCAGCTGCGCCAACAATGCCAAGTCGCCAATAAAGATGGCGGACAAAATAAACAAATACTTCCGCGGAACAGTTACGGTTACTATTTCCCGCCATCTAATTAGAACTTTTTACTGATAAGTATTTTTTTTTTTCATACTGCCCGGTGCCTTCTACAGATGCCTTCGGCATCTGTAGAAGGCACCGGGCAGAATTTTTTAACTTTAAAAAAACATCCTACGGCTTCGCTAGCAGCGGGAACCTAGTAGCTTCGCTAGCACATTGAACATAAGGACTGTGTGGATAACATGAACTGTACATAATCAATTGAATAGAAAGAATGAAGGATGTTGTACGAACGGATTTCAGAGGAAATTCTGCCCGGTGCCTTCTACAGATGCCTTCGGCATCTGTAGAAGGCACCGGGCAGAATTTTTTAACTTAAAAAAAACATCCTACGGCTTCGCTAGCAGCGGGAGCGGGAACCTAGTAGCTTCGCTAGCACATTGAACATAAAGACTGTGTGGAAAACAGAAACAGTACATAACCAAGAGAAAAGAAAAAACGGAGAAATAAGCAATCGGAACATTCTCCATACAAAATTTCAAACAAACATACTTTCCCCACCTTCATCAACTTGTAAAAGAATATATTCCACTCACCTTCCATCCATTCTGCCGGTTCGATATCAAACCATTCTCAATACAAAATTTCAAACAAGAATCCTTTCCTAATTTCATTAACTCGTAAAATATATATGTACGCATATTTACCTCGCTCTTCATCCATTCTACAGGTTCGAAATAATCCCGACATAACAAATTATGAAGGGAACCAACTGTTATAACACCAAAAGAATTACGAGAACTGCGAAGAATTCCATTTGCAGCTGTCTTTGAAAGTGAGAATGCAGACGATTTTTTTAAAGCGAATACTGACAATTAAAAATTGCAAAAGAATAAATATTTTCTGTTCGTATTCACATTAAAAAAAGAAAGAAGAAAATAACTTTTAATTATAAGCTTAAATTTCTTTATAATAAAGAACAAAAGTAAAATCTTTAATTGATATTTTTTTAATATTTTTAATTTAACATTTTTCATAATTTAATTGTAGTTTAAGTACAACTCAACCATTGCAAAAAGTAGTAAACAAAACAGCAGTACGGTTGCTATAAGAGGGATCCGATGGGTTGCAATATTGGCGACAAACAGCTGGTGCACACTAATCTTCACTCAGGCCAATAAAACAATGAATAAATAAGTCATAAATTTTTAATTAAAGAAATTAAGTTATGCAACACCATTCTTATCAAAAAATAATATTGCACTCATATCACAACAACATAACTTTATTTTTGATAGAAAGCAACAATTGGATATATACAGTGGCTCCCAAAATTGAGTATACACTATACTCTTTCTTCTTTAATTTTATTCTTTTTGATCTTAACATTCCTATTTATGGCTAATATTTATAAGAACGACAAAATATACATTAACAAAAGTATTAGGCTAAAAAACAAAATGGAGGAATCAATAATATTTTTATTACAGTAATTTTTATGTCAAAGTTGCAAATTCCAAAGTCACAAAATTGAGTATACACCTTATAAAATATGCGACTTGACTACCATTATTTATTTCCAAATGAATAAGTAAAATAGTTTTGTTACTTTAAATAGCAATCATTGATTTCCAAGCAAAAACAAACCTTTTTGGTTATCATAATGAGCTCCAGAAATGAAACAAATGTTGAAATTCAGAAACTTGTTATTCGATTGTCTGAAGATGGTAAATCTCTACGAGAAATTGCAAGGGAAATTCAACGCAGTCACTGATGCATTCAAAAAATTATCCAGAAGTATAAAATGCATGGACAAATTGCTAATAAACTTGGAAGAGGAAGAAAAGAAATCCTCAGTGCCACGACCAAGAGAAGAGTTATTCGAGAGGTAGCAAACAATCCTAAGATGAGTGCAACAAAAATTGCTTCATCTACTTCAAGAACAATTGGAAAGTGTGTTTCTGCAGAAACAATTCAAAGAGTAATTTGAAAAGCAAATTATAATGGTTCCGTATCCAGAACAAAACCATTCATTTCCAAAGTAAATCGAGATAAAAGAATTTCATTTGCTAAAAGTCATATTTTAAAGCCTCCTGACTTCTGGAATCAAGTAACATTCAGTGACGAAAGTAAGTTCAAAGTTTTGGTAGTGATGGTCGATGTTATGTCTGGAAAAAGCCCAATTCTGAACTTCTTCCTAAAAACACCAATTCTTCTGTCAAGCATGGAGGTGGTTCAATTCTTGTATGGGGCTGTATGTCTGTGAAAGGAGTGGGAAATTAAGTTTTCATTGATGGAATCATGGATAAAATTAAATATTTGGATATGTTGAAGAACAATTTAAAACAAAGTGCCCAGAATTTGGGTTTAGGGTCAAGTTTTCTGTTTCAACAAAATAATGACCTGAAACATACAGCTAAAATAGTTAAGTTATGGTTGTTGTATAGTTGTAAAATGCAATTACACACCCCTCCTCAATCTCCGGATCTCAATGTTATTGAAAATTTGTGGGCACAATTAGGAAAATCAGTTCAAAAACACGATATTAGGGACAAGGAACACTTAAAAAGAGTATTACAAGAAGAGTGATCGAAAATATCCGGCGAAACAACTCAAACTCTTGTCAACTCAATGCCATACCGTTTACAAGCTGCTCTAAATGCAAAAGGATATGTAACAAAATATTAATTTATCTTTTTCTCTTTTTGTTGACAAATGTTGCTAGATGTATACTCAATTTTGCGACTTTGGAATTTGTAACTTTGACATAAAAATTACTGTAATAAAAATATTATTGATTCCACTGTTTTATTTTTTAGACTAATACTTTTGTTAATGTATATTTTGTCGTCCTTATAAATATTAGTCATAAATAGGAATGTTAAGATCAAAAAGAATAAAATTAAAGAAGAAAGAGTATAGTGTACACTCAATTTTGGGAGCCACTGTATTTGTTTATGTGCCTCGTTAGTATTTAATAGTCATAAACTCATAATAACAGTTTCTAACATATACATAAGGTAATTAGATGTCAATCAGCCTTATACTGATTTCAAGATATATATTGCAATGCTCTTTCGGAATAATTTTTTATTTTTGCTACATTCGATTATAGATTTTTAATAAAAAATTACTATTAAGATTACCTGCACCGGGAAAAAATATATAATGGCATCTTTGGGGTCATCTTCATCCTCCTTACAATATACAGTATCGTAAACAAAAAATAAATTCATACTTTATGAATACGAAACAGAAAGCAATTCATACAATATATATATATTTCGTATAGATTACACTTTCTTAGGTTTAAATGATTTCATATCATTATTTTTTGAATTAGCACTAAATTATTCTTGAATAGAAATAGGATTATAATCTTAAGAAATTATGAATCACATTAAACGGGCTACATATTTCATCAAATTAACTATTAACAGAACTGAACTGAATCGACAAACATTAACAATATCAATTTAATTGTAATGGGACCAACATCCACCAAAAGAAAATTTTATCCAAACAAAATAAACAAACAGAACATGTGACAAATTGTGAGCTATTACGTCATCAATAATAATCAGACGGTTAACAGTTTTATAGCTTGCAGCTTAGCCACCAAATTTAATTCTTTTTATCCATTCTAACTTTTTTCTTTTTTAAAAAAAGATAATTGAATATAACTTTATTGTCTCATATTTTAGTGCCAAATATTTGATATAAAAAAACATTTTTGTAAACTCTATATCAATTCCGTTGGTGTTCCATGTGTTTCTGAAAAACAATAGGAGGAAATACAGATGATTTATTGATAAAATCTCAATAAAGTATAAACAAAATTAGGTCGGCCATCGCATTCACGAGTGAAAATGTATTAAAGATTGCCGATTCTAACGGCACTACTTAATTCTTTATTATATTATATATAAATATATATATTGTAATAGAAATACAACTTTTTAAAATGGTTATTATTACAGTAAAGGAACTAAAACGACTGATTCATCCTCATCATATTTTAAATTTTATTTTAGCTTGTTCATATTTATTCACAAAACTTGTTCGACCGTTTTGCACAATATTATACCCTAAATCAGGATGTGAGCTGGAATTCGTAAGTATTCGATTCAAAATTTTAATTTTCAATTTTAAAGAAAAACGTGTACTTTAGCAAGATAATTGAGCATATGTCCTATCAAATTTAGTAGTGTTAATTTAGTGTTAGTTCAGCAGTATGGTCCCTATTTATTGTTTAGCACATAAAGTACCATTCTTATGTACAAATGTCTTTAATAAATTTCATAAGTAAAGTTATTGTTATTTAACTAGTTCTAGGAATAGTAGCATTGTTTTTTTATTTACATATGAAAATTTATCTCTTAATATATATATATATAATTTTACAGTTACTTGTCCGAAAAGAAGGAACTTTAGAAATTTTACCCCCACTTTATTTCATCCGTAGAGGGATAATTTTGACAAGGAAGTAATGTTGATAAAAAGACATCTGTTCACATCATGATATCAGAGCAAAGTGTCAGAATTTTTTTTCTTCTTGTGTTTTCACCATGAGATTCTGATAGAGATTTTGTTGATATGTGTTGTTTGACTTCAGGAAGGGAATCTTAGGTATCTTTGAAAAAGTATGCAAAGCACCAGGGATTTTTATCCTTTCATTTGTGGCATGGAAAAACAAAGAAAGGGAATTTTTAGAGTGCATGTTGACAATAATGAAATAAAAAAAGGGACTTTTGATCAGGAAGTAAAAGAAAATGTTAGAATGAAATATCATGAATTAATTTAAAATAAGAAATAGAAAATTAATTAGGATTAAATTAAAGACATATCATTACACAAACTTGTAAAATGTTTTAAAATAGGTATTTCTAAAAAGAACTGAAATTACTCCAAACATGCTAGAAATTCTTTATTTTAGTACTTGCACTATTTCTTAGAGATCAAAAACTTTGAATAAAAACTTTTTTTTTTTTTTTGTTAAGATTTCAACTATGCCAACCTATCATTATTTGACAACTTACCATCCATTCAGTGTCAAAATGCAATGAATATCAGATTGGTGAAAGAACATATCAAATTTGTAGTTTAGTTTCAACAAGAAAAATCATTGTAAATTGAAATATAATTAATTATTAAATTAAAAATATTTTTAAAGGCATAAATAATATATATATAAATGAGTCTAAAATAAACTAGATAAAAATTTTTAAAAAAAGAAAAAAAAAATTAGATTTATTTACATTTCTTGATATTCTTAATATAGACTTACTATAATTATTATCATTACAAATTCTATTATTATTATTTGCTATTAAAATTTCATTTAAAGTTTTCATTTAACTTGCCCATAATTTGTCAGCTTGAACAAAATACCAAATATCTGTAACTGTGTTTTTAATTTTATGATAAAATTCAATCCTTATAACATTCAGTTGCGCGCTTTTGTTATTTATTATTACTCTCTTTGGGCATTGACTCGGAAATAGCATTTTCATTTCGACTTTTATTTCAGTTTTTAATTTGCATCCGTAGTAATTAATACATTTATTCAATAAATTTCATTTGTTTAGTTTCATATAACAAAGTGAAATTTTTCAAAAATGTATTTATGAAAAATTTTATATTTATATTTAACACCTTAAAAAGTCAATAATTTCGGCAAATAAGCTGATCACCAAAGGTGGCTAATTTTTAATAATCTTTCTGATTTTACTGCTGTGTTTTTAAATATATATCGGTTTTTAGTTATTTATTTTTATATTTATCACTGGCAATTTTACTCATAGTATCAAAATTGTGAAAAAATAAAAATGAACAAAATCCTATTTATATATAAACTTTATTTTAATTTGTGTGACTGTGGTTTTGATTTTACTGAAACTCATCCTACGTCAGCTTGTGTCATAGTAAACGATAAAATAAATGGAAATATTTCTAAGGAGAATTACTGTCACTTTAAGAAACCGTTTTTACTACCTTTCATGTGGTCTTTCAATGTTAAAAGGTCTTAGTTGACATTCAAAGACAAATTTTTTTAAAAAATTTGGATTCATTATAGTTTTAGAGTATAAAATTTTGAGTATCTTTGATGAACGTAATTATCTCCGGTTGAAGACTCCCCACGTATGTGGTAGCTGGTGTGTGTATAAATCTGTTGTGGTCACAAAGTCTTCCCTGTCCAGAGTAATACCACTGGGGGTACTGGATCAGGGGTGATCGTTCTCTGATTCAGGTCTAAATTACAATCTGTGGATGAGTGAATGAAATGCATGAATGAAGTCCACCCCATAAAAAGTTTTGCGACATGTGTGTAGTCAAGTCGTACTCTTGGCCCTAGATGGCGCTACTGAAAAACAAGAGACATACCCTTGGCTTAAAATCACTGACTTCTAAAGTCAGTGGGCTTGTCGATGACAAGTGCCATTAGAAACAACAACATTAATTTATAGTCACTATATATCAAATTAGTGATTGAATCTTTTTATAATTGCATTACAAGAAATTCCTGTTATTAGAAATGTGTTAGAGATAAAAAATTCCATACTTGGTATTTTGAAAAACGAGATGCATCAAAAATAGCTTGCCAAATTAAGGGGTGTTTTTGTAATTATGCTCTGGAAAGCATAGATATAAAGACTTTAACATACATTCAAACTTCTGTTATTCCATTATTAATTCCTTCCAAATTATTATTCCATTATTAATTACTTCCATTCCAAAGTTATTCCTTCTATTATTCCATTGAAAGTTCTATTGATTTGTGATTTATTAGTTATTCCATTATTAATTACTTCCATTCCAAAGTTATTCCTTCTGTTATTCCATTGAAATTTCTATTGATTTGTGATTTTTTTTAAAAAAGATTATGTACATGATTTTCTTGATTGTAATCAGTGAAAGTGTTACATGCTATATATTCCTTTTAAATTTTATATTTCTTTTTATTAATTTTATTTTGAGGGAGGGGTTAAATTTTTGTGTTTCCGACTCTAAAAAATATTTTGTTTTTATGTTTTTAGCATGAAATACATTTGTAGAATTTTTTCTTTCTTCTATATTTTCAATTTAGTAAAATTATTAAGCTGATGAATATGCTGAATACAAAATTATTTTCTTTGATTTAAAAACATTGTATGGACAGTTACCAAATGCACAGATTTCCACCTATTAGTAGGTTTTAATTATACTGAACCTAATTTTGAAATTTGATAAATTATTGCTTAGAAAAGTTCAAGTTTTATTGCCATATTATTTTTTAGTCTAATCTATAACTCAAATGTATTTCTTAATAAATAATTGAATTTTTCAGAAAGAAACAGAGATACTGATATTTCTTGCTGTGATAGTTTTTTTGCGGACAAAAAAGAGAGGTGAGATGAATTTTAATATAAAAGGAAACTTTTACAATACATTTTAATTAAAGTGCTGAGTAAATAATTTACTAAACAATTGCAGTTTGATTTTAAAAGCTGTTAGGAGATTCTGGTTAGGAAGCAGTTTCATCTGTGATTTTAATTAATTTTATAACATTGTTCCTGATTTTTATACTTTATCCATTAAAAAAATATCTATGAAAATTATCTCTAGAATTCATCTTTATTTCTATATACATGTTCCATAGAAAGGGAGGCAAAATATTTTATAGGCTATCTGAATTTTGCCATTCTAGACTTTAATGTCTCTAGATGACTTCTAATTTTATTTCACATTAGGCTGTAAATAAATCATATGTAACTGGTCTAGATATGAATTTATTACTGTGTTATTTTAGGAATTGCAACCTTTTAAATATACAGATTTTGTTCCAGGGGCTGTTCAAATGATACCATACCTCACATCTTTATGCATGTATGCAAAATTAGCCAATATTGCTCTGTTCTTCTACTCTGATCCACGATTTGGTGTAATTTATGGTGTTCTGTGTTTAAGTGAGTATCCCTTTGATAGTCCTTAAAAAAATAATTTATTATAATTGCATCATTGCTTATCAGTTTTTAAATGCATTTCTCAATCTAATTTTTCAGATAGAATTTAGTTTTAATTAGTGGATAATTGAGTAAAAAAAATTTTTTTTTGAATTATTATTTACTAGTTGCTTTTGGTAACCAGTTAGTTTACTAGGAATATTATTTTGTTTAATTTCATTTAAATCCTTCATGTTTAATTTGGTATTCATGGTTTTCTTAGCAAAGTAATTTTAAACAACAAGCTACAAGAGATATTTTATTCATGTAATTGTAATATTTTTACACGTGTTCTTTTTATTATGTACATGAGCTTTCTTAATGAAGACAGTTTAAATGCTAAATCAGAATAAATGCTACATTTGCATGGAAAATGCACTTGTCCATTTTTCTGAATATATAATTACATACTGTTTAATGCTGTAACTACACTTTTTTTATTTCTTATATATAAATGCAAAGTTAATTCCAATTTTAAAATGTTATGGTACATTTTACATGGAATTATTGTACATTGTCTTTTAATACCCTCATGTATTACATAAGGGTATCTAAAAGACAATTAATTCATTTGAAACATAAGAAAATTAAAGAATACTCAATATGATTTTTTTAACATATTGGATATATTATTTACTATTTTAAATGGTTTTGGTGAAGATTCATCAAATAAATTGAATGAAATAAAATAAGGAAGTAAAAATTCATTTTCTCTATGCCAAAGAATATAAAAAAATAAAATGTAACTTTTCTTGTTTTTAATAATAGGAAAACTAAACCTGTTTGATATTTTTAGAAATAAAGAAAATTATTTAAATTTTATTGTAGTGATGAAATGAATTTTTTTTGAAAATATTTCTTAATAAAATGTACAAAATCGAGGGGGGAGGGGAATTCTCAATTTAAAATTATTATTAAAAAGATAATTTTTTTTTATTTATGATATGATACAATAAATATTTTTGTATGATAATATTTCTGGGAGCTATTGACTAAGAATGCCATTATTTAACTTATCATTTTATCTTGTTCTGACAGATGTTTTTCTTTAAACAAAGCATTAAAACTGAAGTTTTGGATTTCTTTATATTTTTTGGTAACAGGTGAAAATGATAAGAATATTATACTATCATGTCCATGCATTTTTAATCTTTATTATTTTTAATGTTTACAGTTATTCTTACATATTTCAGTTCATCTTTTGCTTCTACCTGAACCAACATATGAAGGACCAGAAAATGTTGTATACTTCACTGGACCAAACCTGGAGGTAAAATGATTTCTTTTATATATATATATATAATACTGTTTGTATACTTGCAAAGTTTTATCAAAAGCTATTATTTTTAAAATTGAATGACCTAAGTGTCTTAAAATGTATAATCAACTAGAAAATTATGCATAGTATTGTTTTATAAATTATTTTTATACCCTGTAATTAACTAGATTTATTTCATGCTTATAAAGATGGAAATTTTGTATATTATTTGGGATAATATTGTACTTTAGTATGCTTAAAATTTCAGATAATTCATTAATGTAATTAAATGTTGAATTTGTATAAATTGTGACCCCCTGATATTGAATTTGAAAAAAATTCATCTCAAGATTTTCTATTATTAATAAAGGCAATTTACAAGGTTAGTAGTGTAACATGAAAGGTATGATGTTTGTTACCCCCCCCCTCCATAAGAATTGCTGTGTGCTAAAATTTTAAACAAATGACCTATAAAAAATCTCAAAATATTTAGAATATCTCTTCCTTGGCCTTCATATAAGACAAGGTTTATCACAACAAATTTGTTCAGATTTATAAAAATATTACTGATGTAACTCTAATTTAGAACATTAAATTTACATTTTGATTTGCTATGCACCCACATTAGTCTCATATCTTTAATTATAATAAAGATGAAAATGTGTGTTTGACCAAGAGCAATCTTTTCAACTTGCACAAGAACATTTGTTTGCTTGGGGAAAAAAAGTCTTTTATCAACATGTTGTCATCATGCAAAAGCTCAAAATGAAAGATTAAATTAATACTCAATAGAAACTAAAATTTAAAAAAGGTAATTTTTAGCATATGTCAATATGAAATAAAATCAATGTGAAACATGATAATTGTTTTGAAAAATAAATGTAAGAGAGAATTTTCTGTGACCTTTCAAAATATCTATATTATAACTCAATAATTCTGTGTTAATTAAGGCAATAGATATATGAAGTATCCATTCTAATTAGAATCCTACAGCTTGTATATACTTTAAATGTATAAGTATATACATCTAAAAAAATGATGTAAAATTTAATTAATTTATTACTAAATTTATATTTTATGCAGTTTAAATCAATAAATAATTATAAGAATTACAGAATTTCAAATTTTTATGTAGACTCTCAATCAAATGAGTCGTATTTAATAAAATATTGTTGGGCCACTAATAAAAAGAAGTTCCTTTCTCTGACAAAACCTTATCAAAATTAGAAAATCTAAATATCATTATAAAAATATATGATTTTGGACTATTTTGGAAATTACATTTACAGCACCCAAATTTCTGCTTGGCTGATTGACCTGAAATGATGAAATTGTTAGTTGTCTTAAAATGATATTCAAAGCTTGACATTCATGACTTGGTCAGATATGTTTGCAGAAGACTGAAATATGTTTTTAATTTAAAAGTTGCAATGCCAAAAATATTTCACTTTAAGACCAAAGAACTGTGTCAAATTTACTTTTTTTTTTAATAATTTTTTCAGAAATAAATTTATTGGCTTATCAAAATAAAATATTATTATTTACATCATTAAGTTCTTTTGAAATTAAAACTGAAAATTGATTTTTGTGATAAATTAGATAAATCATTTTTGTAAAATAATCTTTAGAGATATTATATGAATTATATATATATATATATATATATATATATATTGTAGTATGCATAAAACTTCAGTGCTTATCGATTCTGTTTTGTGTACTCATATTTTTAAAAAAACATGTTTAGTTTGAGTAAAAATGGTTTTATATTAATTGAAGTTTAATCACTTCTGCTTTGAATTAAAATTTCAAGGAGAGATAGAAAGTTAGAGAAATACATAATATAGTAAACTAAATAATGTAAGACTTCTCTAATAGTATGAGCTACATGATTAGTAAAATTTGAAGTTTAAAAATATTTTGCTGAAGTAGTTATTAAGAAACCAAGTTATTTAAAATATTGAATTGAAAATTTTACTAAAGACTATTAGTTTAAAAAAATAAGTATAGATAGGAAGTAACTGAGAATATTTTTAACTGCTTATTATGATTGAACAATAGACTAAAATTGAAAGTTAAAAGAAAAAAATGTGAATGTAAATTAAAAAGTTTAAAATTGTGCATTATTTTAGATTGGGTATCATATGTCTGTGAAAATGCCTGCTATATATAGTGAATATTTCAGGCATTAAATAACTAAATATATTATTATTAACTAACATATCATTTTGCATTTAAAATTTAATTCAATAAAATTTTTGAAATCTGAAATTATATGTACAATTCAAAATATTTTATTATTATATTTTACATAGTTTTTTTTTTTTTTTTTTTTAAATATAGGAGGAGTTGAAAAGAGACACAAGAGTGACCTGGCTCGTTACATTTTATACTGTCTGGAATTCAAACTGCGTCAACTTTGCACCAATTTTTGCTGAGATGTCTGTTAAGTGAGTCAATTAGTCAATTAGATAATGTGTCAAATTATTAAACATTTAATATCACTAAGAAAATTAGAAAAACCCAATTCTATAAGTTTTAAATTTTTGAGCAAATGATAATTTTGTCTAAAAGATCACTGTCAACTGTCACCCAACAAAAAAACAATTTCTTTGTATTAATGGATTTCTTGTTTTTTCGAATATCATGTGAGTAGTTGATTTTGTTTTTAAAAAGCAATTATTGACATTTTTTACTTTTGTTATTTATAATTTGTTTAATCAGTTATTACCTTTTATTTGTAGACATTTTATTATTTAATATAATAATGTTTATTTACTGGTGTATAATCTATAAATGCATAGTGTGACATCTCCGATTAAAACAATTTTAAAAATTCTGTATTGGGCAAGCTTTTGGATCTAGAGTTGTCAAATTGGATGAATTTTTACTTCTTTTGGTAGTAAATTTTCTCATAATAAAGGTTTTGAAAAATTTTAATTAAATAGTAATTAAAATTTTAATATTCTTTCTCAATAATTTCTGAACATATTATACACAAAAACCATTTTTATACCAATTTAAAATTTAAAAAAAGAAGAAAAAAGCTTTTCAGTGGTCATAATTATGCTTTAATTCAATTTTATCTCTAAATTTGATGAATTTTTATATATATATTTCAAGTATATTTTACAATGACACTTTTAATTGTTTGAGTTATTGTATGCAGTTACTCATGCAGTTTGAGCAGTGTTAAATGCATTTTTTGCTTGAACTTAATTGTTATTATATCATTAAAAATAATTTGAAAAATGAAAGAAAAGTAGACAAATCAAGTCTAAAACATAATGCAATATAATTCAAACTGATATGTGCAAAAACATTATAATGCAGTAATGCTTTAGACTAAATTTTTAAATTTTTTTTTAATATTTGTTTATTTATTATTATTATTTAGATATGGATTAGATAACTTGAAATTTGGGAAACTTGATGCAACAAGATATCCAGAAGTGGCTGAAAAGTAATTTTTTTACTATATACTAGTAATTAAATGTTTTACATTTGTTCGAATCAGATTATATTTTACATATAAGCTAATAGTCAATTTCTATTTTATTGAACATAATTATTAATTTATGTATGACTAATAAAAATACAAACAATTTAAATAGTACAAATATGTATTACTTTTATATAAATACAGATTATTTATATAAATAACTATACATGTAATACAGATTACTCATATAAACATCTTTTTTCATTGCAATCTTTTTACATTATATTTCTATGTATATGTTTATTATGTATTTACAAAATATATTGTATTATATATACATGTTATATAAAAAAATAGAGAATATCCATTCTGATTGTAGCCCAATAGCTTGTTTCTAAACTGTTAAGGATGTCTGTGTACGTCCAATTAGACAAATCTCCCAATTGATATAAAGAATTATATTTTATGCTTATTAAAGTTATCCTTAATAACTTTTAAGGATACCTTCACATATGGTTCAGCTGCTCCGAGATTAAATTGTTTAATGGCATTGCTCCCACACTCTCGGCAAATTCATCCCTGACTTTTATGACCGAAGCATGCATACAGTGAATTCCCAATGAAAACAAAATACACATGCTTTTTTTGAAAAGAAATAACAGCGTCCACACGTGTTTTGTTTTGCAAACACTTTTGGACTAGGTGGCTGACTGTTAAAAACACAAAATTTAGCAAAATAAATCAAACATATCTGCTGTTAAAAACTTAGTATAGAATTAATTATATAATTGATTATGTTAATTTAGATCATTTAGAATTTTTTTACAGTTGATTATGCTCTTTATGCACTTATATTATTTTCTTTGGGAATAACTAATGTGAAGATGTATAGGAATAGATTGGAATGTAAAATAAAACAAGATTTATCATGAATGTTCAATATGAAAGTTCATGTTTTGGTGATATGAAAATATTAGTTTACAAAGTTACTTTTTGCATTCTATCTTCAAATTCAAATAAAACCTTTTAAATTTAGTCCATTTTGTTGTGACACGGGTTTTTTTAAAAAATTTTAATAGATTTTAAAATAAATTTTTATGCACATTCTGAACAATTCTTTCATTTTGAATTAGTTTCTTCTGCATTTTATTTATTTGGTTTAGAGCATTCCACTTTTACAGGAATTGTTACTTAAATCATTATAATAAAATATGAGGGCTTACTACTTTCTTTTATTTGTGTTTTTATTGTATTATTCATAACAAAATATATGAAGCATCATAATAACAGATCACAATTAGCTTATTTTAATGTAAAAGCAGAAAGTTATTAATATTTCAAATCAAGGTGAGCATTATTTGGTATATGTTTGTAATTGTGTGTCATTTTCCTTATTATCAGTTTCACATTAGATTTTTAGCAGATATAAATCTTACTTTTTTACATCATAACTTAGGTAAATTTTACTAATAGCACTTATAGTAGAAATTTTATAGCTTGTGAAACATTTTATTTTACTGTCAAATGTTATTCAATTACTGAATTATGATAATTACTAATGTATGTATATGCTCATTCATTGTTAGAAGTATTTGTAGTATCTTATACAAACATGTTTTTTTTACATGTTGCACTTTTATATAGATGGTTGATTATATAGATGGTTGATCATTTAATGAATGTTTGTATGTATGTCATTGCAATTTAACACTACATTTAATGTTCTACACTTACTACATGGTCATAAATAGAACTCATGCAAAATTAAAGCTTAAATATTGTAATTGTATGCAAAATAAGCTTATTTCACACAAATTAAACATGCTTTGACATTAAATTTCAAAATAAACAAAATAACTTTGTATATTATATAATTATAGCACAATTTAATGTAAAATATTTGCTGCAAAAGTAGATTTATCCTTTTTATTTTTGTTTTCACTCTTTGAAGAGGAAAAGAGTTATTAATGGAACGAAGATTCATCAGCAACCTTGAATTAGCAGCTCTGGGAAACGATTTCCATCAAGAGTTCACCTATTTTATTAAATCAAATAAAGGATTATTAGGATGAGCATGTGTTATCAATATTATTTTTAGAAACCTCATATCATTTCAGAAGAGGCAAACAAATAAAGAATAAAAACTTAAATGAAGCTCAAGACAGCAGCAGGTACAGAGTTGATAAGTAATAAAAAATTTATTGATGAAGTTGAAATGTAACAGCATTTGAGAGTATTGCAGTGATTTATCAAAATCAATTCATTCAAGAAGAAATACATTTTGTACGAATGAATAAATATTAAATATATTAGTGCATGTAAAATGTAATTGATTGAAAAAATTAGTAAAAGATTTTACTTGTTGTTAGCTACCTGAAAAATAAACGGAATTCAGAGTAGACATAGAACAATATAGAAATTAGTTAATTTGTTGACCTTCCAGATAAATAACATGCTTCAAGATAGAATATCATTCAGTATAAGATATTCATTAATAATTTTCATCAAATCAAAATATGAAAATACGTGGTTTTTTCCCCCTCCCTTTTTTACATATGTAAATTGAATTTAAACTTCAAGATTACTCATGAATAAAAAGTTTGAGTTCACAGAGAGCAAATGCATCGATTTTTTATTGTTGTTGCTGAAGCTTTATTAAAAAGGCACATATTACGAAACGATAAAAAAAATTTGAATATTAAAAAAATAATTTTAATATGACTTTGATCTAGCTTTTTGATATGGTCTTTGTGCAAGAAATGATGAAATAATTTAATCCATAGAAGGCTAACAGTGTGATACATTCCATTTCTTCTCTCTCTTTAGCAGCTCATTTTTAAATTTCTTTATTTTAAATATCATATTTAGCTTTATATATTGATTTTACTATTTACATCCGAACAAGAATCCATATTGCATCTATCCTCTTGATCATACAAAATTCTGCTTTCATAACCCATTTCATCAAAACAGACATATATTCATTGCAATTAAGAAAATCTGGAATCATTTGTTTTCATTAATTTGTTCAGACATGGTAGTTCATTTTCTGAATCATTTATATTGAAGTAATAATTTTTCATTAATGTTTTGATTAATTTTTAAACCATTTAATGGAACAGTTGTGCATTTAAATCTTAAAAATATACTTTCAAGTAGTTTAAAAACTTAACCACAAAATATTAAATACTTTAAAATAGGTGATTCAGAAAATAAATCACCATGCTTCAAAAGAGTGAATGTTAACACATCATATAAAGTTGACATTTAAATTTTAAAAAAAAATCTTTTCATTGAAATATGATATAGAGAATTCAAGAATATGTCTTTAAAACCTGTTTTCAGAAAATGTTACAAATTTTTTACTCAGCATATATAAATTTTAGTCCATTTTCTACATTTTTTTTTCTCCCTATCAGTAAGCATTATTTGATTCTGATTAAATAATTTCCCTAAAATTCTTTTTGTACTTTTTGAAACTTTATGTTGAATTAACCATCTTATATTTTTTTGCTTAGAACAAATTCAAGTTCTTGCATGTTATTGGTATTTTTCCTTCTGCATTTGAATATCAAGATTTTTCTAACACCAGGACCATTCAGATTTTTTATTTATTTATTGAATGTATCAAACATCAGCACAACAGTACACTCAGACATTATATCAACTTAAAATTGTTTGTAAAACTATGACATTTCACTAAAATAAGACGCTTTTTTTAGTTTGTTAATCATAGAAAAACTCAAAAAAAAATTTCCTTAGCAATTGAGCAGTATTGCCCATATATAATCAAACAAGAAATATTCATAGTGAATACTCATAGTTACTTAAGAATGACAAGAGGAAAAAAAAAAAAATTCTATTGGACACCAAAAAGCCAAAAGGTATTCTAAAGAAGATTATTGCTTATTTGATTTGTTGTAAAATAAACAAAAAGAAACGAAGCAGAAATAATTTTTATTAAACAGAAAGATATGTAGCCTGGAATTTATAAACAATAAAAAGCAATTCATAACGTAAAGCACTGAGGGTACAATAACATATCATTAATCATTTTTTTAAAAATTTTTTGAATGTATTAAACATCTGACAATAGCACAGTCTGGCATTATTTCAACTTTTTACAAATAAAATAAATTTATTTTATGAAATCAGAACTGTGTGAAATGATAGGGAGTACAGTTTGTTACAATTCATTTCATCAAATACTTGTGTGATATAATGCTTGGAGAACCTTCTGCATATTGTGTGTGGACATGTGCCCCCTCCCCCTTCCCTCCCCCTGATTAGGCATGTTATTTATTTTTAATTGTTAAGACTGCTTATAATGTATAGTTGAAATAGCAAACCTACATTATTTTATAGAAGTTCGAAGAATTAGCAATTGCCAGTATGAGTATTAAACCTAACTCTTTGTCATTGTTAGGCAGTAGATAATGAACTGTTGATAAGGATTTACATTACATGAGTTTGGGTTTATAACAATGTAATATAAAGGCTTTTCATTTGATTTACATAGCAATTAACAGTAATGACATGTTATTTATCTTAATACTAATTGCAAGTAATTGAAATAGTTCTAAATTGTTAGAGCTTCCAACAGTATTCAAATGCTGCAATAATATGCTATAATCAATATAAGTATTAATAGAATTCAAAGAATTTGTGAGCTAAATGTTTTTATTTAACTTATTATAAGTATTTAATTGATTTTAAGATAGCATTTACCTTTAACTATTTGAATTTGAAATAATTTTCTATTATTGGAATATTTAAAGAATAATATTCTAATAATAATAGAAATACTTGCATACAAAAACAGAATAAATGTGAACACTCACAACCAATTTGCTTTCAGCTGTCAGCCAAATCGCCACAATCACTCTGTGTATGCTATTAGGAAAAAAAAGTTAATTTGACTGAAGGACTGTTTAAATTTTTGTCATATTTAGTAAAATGTTCTCAACAACCTAACATCTTAAATAAAACAAGTTACTCTCTTCTGTGATGTAAACTCAAAGATGAAACTTTGAATTTAATTTTCTCCCTACATTTTATAATGATTTATAAATTATAGATTAAAAGTAATTAGAGTAAATGAACTTTTAATTTTCAGATTCCATGTGAGATATAAAAATTTTGTGTTAATTGCTTTGTATTATAGATTCCATGTGAGTGCATCAGCATTTAGTAAACAACTCCCAACTATCATCTTGTTTAGGAATGGAAAGGAAGTTAACCGAAGACCAACCGTTGATTCAAAATGCCAATTAATTAAGTTTTTCTTTTCTGAGGTTTGTAAAATTTTGTCCTTTTACTGAATCATTTATTATTATTATTATTTAAAATGATTGCATTGTATCAAACGAAATTTCAAGAACATTTTTCAAAGCTGGTCAATGTGTCAAACAAATAGCCTTTTACAGTGGGGAGAGGGGATAAAAAATAAATAATCTTAAATATTTATGAAATTTCAATTATTTTATTGCCTTTGTAATGACTTCTTTTTTTTAGCCTAGTCTTTTCATAATATATTAGAAAAAAGTATATATTTTGCATTTAATTAGAGTAATATTTATTAACACCATAATTGGTATTTCATTTGTTAATATTGCCACACTGAAGAAAGACAGTCGAATATCCATGGCCGAATGGTCATGGCACTGGTCTCATGATCAAGAGACCTGGGTTCGAATCCCGCTAGAGACAATGCGATTAATAGTATATGTAAATACTTAATTCCTCGATTTTATGTTTCCCTTTATTTCATGTTCCAGAAGATACTGGACATTTCTTTAATTTACCAGACAAGTGTTCTGGACTTTTCTTACTGTCCCCAGAAGAGTATTCTGGAACTTTCTCTGCTTGTATAAAAGCAGAAGATTTGTCAGTTACTGTATTCTCAGTTCAGAGTTCAGTTAATAAATTGGTTTAGCTCTACCTCTTGTGTGTGTCATTGAGTTCTATACTATATTTCTATGTGACAATATTCTGAAATTTTAAAGTTATTTTGCTTAGATATAAATAATTTATTATTGTACTTGAGGAACTTTACATTATGCAACACAAGACTTACAGAAATAAGTTTATTTAATTATTTAAACCATTTACTAAACAATTTTTTTTTAAAAAAATGAAATAAATGTAATGAAGTATAATTAAAAGATGACTTCAGAAGACTGATTATTATATAATTTACTGACAAAAGGTTATTGTAGTGATTCATCCTTTGTATATATCTTCTCATGTTTCATTTTAAAAAAGAATTATTTTGTAAACCTATTCTTCAAGTTATTTTTTTCTCTCCCTCTCCCCCATGATTTTGGAAACACCTTGCACAGTCCTAGAAAGTTAACTCAAAACTGTATTTTGTATGATTCTTAAACAGAAAGATTTAATGCATATATTTTTACTTTTCAGGAAAATGTTGTAACTGCTTTTGATTTGAACAACTTATATCAGGAATGTAAAGCCAATCCTATCAAGAAACACAAAAGGGAGGAAAATGCAATCGATCATGTGAAAGCTGAATAATACAATTAGTTGGTAGTGAACTCACATTATTTTATGAAAGTAGTTTGTTGCCATTTTTTTAATAACCAAAGATGGTTCAGTCTTTTCTTTTTTTAAGTTTCTCATCTATGACACAAGTGGAATTTTTGTTTATCATTTTTATTCATCTATGTTTATTGTTTGTACTTTAGTATTTTGTTTTTCAATATTTGTGCATTATTTCTTATTCTCAATCTTTCAGGAGCAGTTGCTTCCTTTATAACATCTTTTTAAAAACGTTTTCCTTAGCTGGATAGGTTTTTTTGTAATGTTTTATTAATTTAAAAAAATCATTTTTAGTACCTATTAACGAGAGTAAATGCATTGAAAATTCTACTCTTTCTTCTTTGCTTATTAAATATGTGTTAGTTTAAAGGAGTTGAAAGGAGTAACTGGTTAAAATAAAGAGTGTTTTAAAGAGTTCTTAAACATAAGCAGGGTGATTCGAATTTTTATAGTGGTCCTGTGAGCTTTGAATAGCCAGTTTCTGCTGCATATTTAAAGCCATAAAACTATAAAACAAAACAAAAATTAATAAAGGTAAAGATAAATACTTTTTCCCCCTATTTTGCAGATACTTCTTATTTTATAATAATCTCTTTGATTAAAAAGAAACAATTTTGATCCTATCAAATGGAGTGAATGTGTGGATTTTTTTTTTTTGTCATCTTGATCAATATGATTAATAAAATATTTTATATTACTTTAAATGTTTGTATTCAAATCATCATTTGTTGATTTGACATCATTTTCTTTCATAATGTCACAATGCTTTTTATTCTTTTTTATAACCCTTTTGTATTTAAGAATCTCAACTAAAGAGGAAATCAACTTATTTGTAATGAATCACCATATTGTTGTTGTACAAATAAAAAAAAGGAAATATATAAATAAAAAGGTTGTGACATCCAAAATGTGTATGCTTACTTTTTTATTTGTTTAAAAATATATGTATTCACATCCACTTTTTTGTTATTTCTGAAAACCCACAGAAATAATCATTTAATGCATTAGATCCAAATAAAAAGTATCGTTTTCCAGCCATAAAGGTTTCCTATATCTTTGAAGTTGTGGGATGTTTTAGTGGAGAAGGTTGCAAATTGGGATAGTTAAGTTACATCCACACATAAAGAATGAGCGACGACTTTTTTTATATAAAAATAAACATCTTTTAATTTTTAACGCTAACACATCGACAGACAACAGATTTTGTGAAAGACCGGAAATTGATCTTTTTAATTCGCACAGCTTGCGCGCTTGATCGTAGATAACTGCTTCGTACTTCCGGTGCGCAGTTAGGAAAATAGTTTTTCGAATACAGTCATTTTGATGGAAGCAGGATCGCCACAGTACTCCCCCCTCTAGTAGTGCAGCAGGCACTGAAGTTAGAGGTAACGAGTGTTGAAGCGAACTCGTCGGCCAGATCTGGTCACATAAGGTACTGGAGTAGAATTTGTAGGTGACACAGGACTCGATGGAGACAGTTCAGGTACTGGTTTTGGTGAAGTCGGAACTGCAACTGGTGGTGATATTGCTGGTGCAGAGGACTGGTGAGAGTTCTCGAAGAACGCAGGCTTTAAGCGATCAATGTTGATTGTGGACTGTTTGCCGTTCTTTTCAATTGTGAACATTTTATCAGTTCGTTTGAGTACGAGGTATGGTCCATCGTATGGCGCTTGTAAAGGTTTTTTAACAGCATCGTGGCGCACGAACACATGTGAGCAAGTGTCCAGAGCTGGATGAACGAATACTTTCTTGGTGTCATGAGGTGCAGTAGCAACAGGTTTAAGTTGATCCATCAAGGTCCGTAAATTTATTAGGAACTCATGAGGCTCGACGTTAATTGAAGGGGATTCAAAAAATTCTGATGGTAGTTTAAGGGTTGAGCCATAAACTAGTTCGGCCGATGTGCACTGTAGATCTTCTTTTAATGCGGTTCGGAGTCCGAGCAAAACCAAAGGAATTGATTCGGTCCATTTCGTAGATGCATGACATCGGAGGCTTTGTTTAAGAGATCGATGGAATCGCTCGACTATTCCATTGCTTTTTGGGTGGTATGGGGTCGTTCGGATCTTTTGGACACCCAAGAGTTTGCTGAGCAAAGAAAACAAGTTGCTTTGGAATTGTCGTCCTTGATCTGTCGTGATTATTGAAGGCAAACCGAAGCGTGAGATCCAATGAGTTATGAATGCACGCGCAACAGTTTCAGCAGAAATATCAGGAATGGGAATTGCCTCAGGCCATCGTGTGAAACGATCTATGCAGGTAAGTAGGTATCCGCAATTGTTTGAAGGTGGAAGAGGTCCTACGAGATCTAGATGAACATGATCGAATCTGGCTGCAGGTAATTGAAAAGATTTAAGAGGACTATTGGTGTGTCTAGCTATTTTAGATTTTAGGCAATCTAGACATGAACGGGTGAAATTTGAAATGTCCTTTTGCATGGACGGCCAAAAGAATCTCTCTGAAATCAAATGTTTAGTGGCACGGATACCTGGGTGGGAAATATTGTGCAAAGATAGAAAAACTTTCTTTCGGAAAATTTCTGGGACGTAAGGTCTAATTTTGTTTTGCTTGACATCACAGTAAAGTTTAGATGAATTGGGGTCGGTTGAGAGAGGTTTTAAACAAAGTGACAGTTCATTCTTTGCCAAAATAGTCTGAAGTTCTTCATCAGATGCTTGTGCTTCCGCCATGGCAGAAAAGTCTATTTTTGGTAACTGTATTTCATTAATACGAGATAAGGTATCAGCTACGACGTTTTTTGAGCCCGATACGTGCCTGATGTCGGTGCTGAATTGTGCAATGAAATCAAGGTATCTTAGTTGTCTTGGAGAAGAAGAGTCAGATTTTTTGGTGAAAGCAAAAGTAAGAGGTCGATGATCTGTAAATATTATGAAATTTTGACCTCCCAACAAGTGTCGAAAATGTTTGATAGTTGCATATATCGCCAAAAGTTCCCTATCATACGTACTGTATTTACGTTCTGAGGGCGTAAGTTTTCGGGAATAAAATGCTAGAGGTTGTTGACCATTAGACGTAGTTGTATGGAGGACAGATCCGATGGCTGAGTCTGAAGCATCAACCATGATAGATAATTGCTGGTTAGGTGAATGGAAGTTCAAAGTAGCTGCATTTGCAATATCAGATTTGCATTTTTCGAAAGCTTCTGTAGTGAGGTCAGTCCAAGGAACAAGTCGCTTATCATTCTTTTTAGAGTTTTTTAAAAGTTCGTGTAGGCTAGCTTGAGTCTGAGCGGCATGAGGCAAAAATCGACGGTAAAAATTGAGCATGGCCAAGAAACGCTTTAGCTCAGATATATTTTGAGGTTTGGGAAAATCAGAAATGGCTTGAACTTTTTCCGGTAAAGGTTTCACGCCTTCAGATGTAATTAGACAACCTAGAAACTTTACCGATTGCTTCCCAAGGACGCATTTTGAAGGGTTTAGTTTCAATCCGTGCTGAGATAATCGTTCAAATACTGTTTTTAAATGTTGTTTGTGCTGTTCTACATTATTTGATGCAATCAGTATGTCATCAAAATAAGGAATGCAGAAATCTAAATTTGACAAAACTTGATGCATATAACGTTGAAAGGTTTGTCCCGCGTTTCTTAAACCAAAGGGCATATAAACATATTCAAAAAGACCAAATGGGGTTGTGATTGCTGTTTTTGGAATGTCCGCTGGGTTAATAGGAATTTGATGATAAGTTCGGATCAAATCCAGGGTGGAGAAAATGGTTTTATTGAAAAACATTTGAGTGCAATCTTGAATATGAGGAACTGGGTATCTATCAGGAACGGTAATTGAATTTAAACGACGGTAGTCGCCACACGGTCTCCATTCTCCATTAGACTTTTTCACCATGTGTAGAGGACTTGCCCATGGGCTACTAGAAGGACGGATAATACCTTGAGACATTAAAAATTCAAATTCCTGACGTGCAATTTTTAGCAACTCGGGAGATAAGCGACGAGGTCTCGAAAATACTGGTTGACCAGTTGTTTCAATAAAGTGATGTATTTTAGTTGATACTTTGCTTTTTGTTGGTTGAGAGGGATTAGTGAGGTCTTGGAATTGCGATAAAATGTCATAGAATTCTGAATCACCAAGCAAAATGGATATACCAGAAGTTAATGAATCTGTGTTTGTATATTTGCCTTGAGTGGTTAATTTAGTTATGCCATCAATCAAACAACCACTTTTAACATCAACCAAAAGATTATAGTGTTTTAAAAAATCAACACCTATAATTGGTTGGTTCACATTTGCAATTATGAAAGACCAAGTAAAATTTCGCCGTAAATTTAAGTCTAGCGTAAGGCGTTTTTTACCAAAAGTAGCTATTTTTGTGCCATTAGCAGCTAAGAGGAGTAATTCATTAGAGGAATCAGCTTTAGGAGCATAATTGTGTGGTAAAACAGATACGTCTGCGCCTGTATCCACTAAAAATTTCCATTTACTAACTTTATCGGCCAGCATAATTCTATTAATTTTGCGATCGTGGCCAAGGCCAGTGGACGACCGCCGATTTAGTTTCCCGAATTCTTGAAAGAGCAAGGCAAACTACATTTTTTTGCTTTTGTGCCAAAATTTGTATGATAAAAGCAAATGCCATCAGCAGGTTCTTTATATTTTTTTAAGCGATCACGAGAGCAACTACGACTGTTTTTAAAAGGTCGATTTCTATTTCTGCTTTGAGAGCGTGATTGGCGCATTGTTGTAGTAAGCTCGCCAACTAAAGTCGTCAAATGGGCGACTTGTTTTTCAAGTTGGGCTATTTGATTATTCGAAGATTGAGGAGTAACGGAATTAATGTTTGAATGGCCAGCCAAATCATTTATTTTATCTGCAACTGATGCTAAACCAGCTAAATCTTCATTCAAAGCAGTTAAAATAGTTTGTGTGCTGTTTGGCAGTTTTCCGAGCCAAAGAGATTTTAAGAGTGGCTCGCCAACAGTATCGCCCGCCAATGTTTTCATACGAGCTAATAACTGAGATGGTCGTTGGTCGCCAAGTTCTAGGCCTTGTAGCAGCGTACGTATTTTCGAAGCTTCACTTTCAGAATGCAACTCAATTAAACGTTTTTTTAATGTTGGATATTTATCAGTATCAGGAGGTTTCAATATTATATCGCTTACACAATTCAAAATATCAGAATCCACTGCAGAAATAACATGATTAAATTTTGTATCGTCAGCAGTAATTCCCGCCAAGGCGAATTGCGCCTCAAGTTGAACAAACCATAATGCAGGGTTAGCTTTCCAGAAAGGCGGAAGTTTGACGCCAACACGAGAAACTGTTGCGTCGTTGTTGGCGGAATTTGGAGTATCTCCTGGCATGTTTTATTCAAGAAATCAAAGGCACGTTATAAATATAATTTCACAAAACTGCTTTGAAATACGAAAATACAAATAATATACTGATAATCAGAGTAAATAATATGAAAATGCTAATCCAAATTATAACAGAAGTTCCGATGGAAATTATTTAGGCTGTGAAAATAGAAACAATATTCAACGATACGCTTACCGCCATTAGGAAGAAATGCGCTATGGCGCCATTTAATGCATAAAGAAAACTGGGAAAGTTATCCTTTCACTTTTCGAGTCACCAAATGTGGGATGTTTTAGTGGAGAAGGTTGCAAATTGGGATAGTTAAGTTACATCCACACATAAAGAATGAGCGACGACTTTTTTTATATAAAAATAAACATTTAATTTTTAACGCTAACACATCGACAGACAACAGATTTTGTGAAAGATCGGAAATTGATCTTTTTAATTCGCACAGCTTGCGCGCTTGATCGTAGATAACTGCTTCGTACTTCCGGTGCGCAGTTAGGAAAATAGTTTTTCGAATACAGTCATTTTGATGGAAGCAGGATCGCCACAAAGTTAACAAAACCTCTTCGAATTAATCTGGAGAAAAATATTTTTTCCTTTATATTTATTTTGTAAAGTAATTTCACATTAAATAATGGCCTATTTCTTTGATAAAATTACTTCAACACTACTGAAAAACATATTATTTTTACCGAAATACATTGCGACTATACAGAGACATCCAAACAATATCCTAATTAATCTGTAATGTGATTGTGATTTTAATACCTGTAACTGTATCTCTCTTGGTTTCCTGTACGTGCATCGTGTTTTTGTGTAAATTTAATCATTTTCAAATCATTCTCGTTTTGATTTAACTGCATAAGCTGCATTTTTTTTTCGCCTTCTTGTTTTTTTTTTTTTTTTTTTTTTTTTTTTTTTTTTTTTTTTTGTAAAAGTTTACATTTGGATGCTCCTTGATTTTTTTAATGCCAAGATTAAAAAATTTCGATCGGTAATCCAACAGTAACATCAATGGAAACAAAACATTATGTAAACCAGAAGTAGTGCTTTCATCTCTGAAAATTGTCGCTAATCGAAAGGACACTCAAATCTACACTAGAACCTTTTTTTTTTTTTTTTTTTTTTTTTAATTACGTTACAATTCGGAAGTGGGATTAGCTAACTAGAATCGTTTTAAAATAACGTCGTTTTTATCAAGATTACTTAAGATCGACTTGCAATATATCGTATTTGAACTTGGAGAAGAAATTCCAGAGATTGCTGATTTCAAAAACTCGATTTTAAAGAGTTACAACTACGATGAGGAATTATACTCGGAATTTTATTTAATTTAAATGAAAAAAAAAAGCTGTTTAAGAAACAAAAAGATCAGTCGCTGAACATGAAAGAGCTGGAAGTTGCCCAAATTGTAGCAAACAACAACACATCGCCCAAACCAAAAGTTGAATGTCAAGCACAACTGCGACATTCCACAATTGATGATATTGGTTTGTTTTTAGTACATTTCGAAAGAGTAAGGAAGAGAATTAATATGAGATATTCATTGTGGATGGCTTGTTTAATTGGAGCTGTTTCCAGCGAAATAGTAGAGCTCATCATGAGAGAACCAGAAGAAATTAGCTGAAAATCATTCATATGTCAAGGAATACAACTTAAACGCTTTAAATCAAGTGCTGAGAAGTTTAGACAATTGTTTTACTCTAATAAAATTTAGGATGGAAAAACTTGACTGAAATGTTTTTATGAACTCGAAACTCATACTGGATAAACGGATTAAAAATAGAGACAGTAGAAAATTTAAAAGGCTTAATAATTTCGGACAGTATCAACATCCAAAAGTCCGTCCAATCCACCAGTTCAAACATTCGATAGCCCTTCGGTAAATATTTCATAATAAACATCACAAAGTATGTGTCTACGAAAAAAAATGTATCTGTTCTTGGTAACGGTGTTACTACCAGACGAGGAATAACAAAATCGTTTGGAATTCGTATAGCAAATATCAGTGTTAACAAATTAGCTTTCAGAAGAATGAAATTGCATGTTGTCTCCGATGATGCATATCAAGGACCTAATTTGCTTATAAGAAAAGATATAGTCGATTTTCCCGATTTAGTAATGATTTGGAAAGGATGCAGTTCAAAAATGCTCCGTATAAATGAATTTCAAGGTTTTGAAGAAATTGAATTTGATGCTTCAGATTCAGTCCTTATTCTGCCATATACAGTACAAGTGGTGGATGTTGTAAGCAGTACTAAAAGTAAAGATAAGTGATTCCATTTAGTAATACTTCCAGTTGTTGGAATAATTTCATGTGCCATTTTTAAATGTTTTCGAACCAGAATGACAAATATTTCTGAAATTCAGGCATCCTAACTTCATCTCATTTTGTCTTCATAACTGAACACCAGTGAATCACAGATTACATCCATTTATATATTATTAGCAATTGATTCTGTATCTATGAAGAACACATTAAGTACACATTACATTGAAGAATGTTGTGGCTGGTTTTTGATAACTAAATGCACACTCATCATATTAATAGCATTAATTTAGTAATGTTAAGCAGCTTTGATGAACTATTGTGTTGAAATCATCACTTCAAAAGCAGAACAATATATATATATATATATATATATATATATATATATATATATAAATTTTTAAAAATTCATACCACTGTTCTTTTGCGAAATAGACGGAAGGTTTTCATTTTGATTCCTTTTTTCCAAGTTTAGCAGCAAGACAGAATTAGGTGAATAAATAAAATAAAAAGAAGAGAATTAGACCATTTGGTCTAATGGTGATGTGTGTTTCTTAAAGATCCACGCTAGAAGAAACGGTTATATTTTAAAACACTCGGCCGCCGTTCCTGCGTAGAAGGAGTCGTTTTGTTTACATTGTATCATTGATTCTCGCCAGAAAAGGAAGGCCAAGCAGAGGTCTTGTTGAAACGAATTCTTCCAAATAAAAATTTTAGTAGCTTTTCAATTTGAATCCTCGCCAGAGAAAGAGGATCAGTCGGTGATATCGAGTTTTTGGAAATCATCGATGTTGGTAGATTTTGAAAATCGTCATCCGGTTCAGTGACGGACAAATTTTTGCTCTACAAACCTGCTTTGGAGATGTCTCTTTGACTGTATATTTTCTAAACAAGTCAATATTTAAGATTTAAATTATTCTTACAATTTATTTAGATATGATTAGCTGTAAATAAATACATGAAAAAAAATTTTGCTGAAAAAAAAACTTCTGCATGATTCTTGCAGCACCATGATCTTTAGTCATTCTGATGTAGAATCAATGAAAGTTTAATCTTTGAAATGTATTGTTTCTACAATTTTCTTTTCATTTTCTCCGTGTTTCCACCAAGAGCCAGTCTATAATACTTCGGCAAAGAAAAACTCATGCTTCCCAAGTCAAAGGAAATTGCCAATACATATTCACATGCATAGTTCAAACAGTTAAATCCGATGTAAAAGGTTTTTTTTAATTGACAGAATATATTTTTAATTTTGTTAACATTTATAAACTTTAAACATCGATCATTCATTAACATACTTAATAATACAATTATGCATATGTTTAAAATAATTGGCTAAACCAAAGAAGCATCATCCCCAACATTGGCCTTGTTCCATCCGTTTTTACTTTCTTGTGTAAGGAATATATAGTAAGTATATTAATCGTCAAAAAATTGGAGCAAATCGAGTTTAGAAAACACATTTTTGTCATTATGTCTGTGACAAAGATAGGACTTTGTACATGATCTTTATTACACCAATTTTCTAGATTTCTATCACATTTTGAGCAAAATCTGTTCAGAGGAAGTTTATGTACCCTGCTGTTGGAACATAAATAAGTTAAACACAATGAATAATATTGAGTACATCTTCAGTGCAGACACCCATCAGATTTTGAGCCAATGTAACAAGAGATTGGCCGTCTGTTGTTTAAAAGCATGTAAATGGGACAACTCAAAAACACAACTTCTTCAATGTATCTAATTTGATGTGTGATTGCAGTTATAGTTCTGTGTCATATTCTTGTTTCATTCGGTTGGAAAAACACATTTAAGACAGAAACTCGATATTCGGATACAATTAACCGCATGCCAGAGATTAATCGCCAAAAAAAAGCCAACGACGGATTCGATGAAAATACTAAATTTGGGCTAAGCATTAATATTTCGTAACAATTATACGAAAATGTCATGCAAAGCGTTCTCTGAAATAATCTCTTTATTGCGATAAAGTTTTGAGTTTTTAATCAATTTGTTTGCAAATTTTATTGTAATCTAAATAAATGCCGATAATTGTACTATGCCCATAACCTTCACGCAAATGCAGGTAATGAGATGGTCAAGTTTTATCTCAACTGGTCAGCGAAAAAGATAAGAGCAAACAAAAATTCATTTTTATATACGAGATTATTTAAAAGGTTCATGATGCAATTGAAATGACGAATAATGTAGAAACCTTCATACATAATTAATTGTGTAATAGTTATATTATCCCCATTTCTCAGAAGTAGTTTCATTTATCATTATTATTATTTGTATTTTCAGAGTGTTTAAGAACACACAGATGTGTCACAAAGCATTATTAAAGAAATAAACGAAAATATGAATGTTGTTTTTTAGAAATATATAAGAATAGATTTCAATATCTCTTCCTAAAATATTCTCTTTGAATATTTATGTTGAATGTTGTTAAATATGAATGTTGTTTTTTTGGAATATATAAGAAATAGGTTTCTATGTCTCTTTATAAAATATTCTCTTTGAATATTTACTATGGAAAGATAAAAAATATTTTCACCTTGAGAAGTAAATATTTTTAAAGAAGGTGAGAAACTAAAATTAACCATTTGTTTGATGAAAAATTGGATTGCAAGGCGTTTAATTTTTCTGAAAGTATTTCTTGCCCTGAAGTTTTAATAAAATAGTCTTGGGGGGGGAGGCAGATGGGAGCGCCAAGTGCTATTCTCATCGCCATTGTTTGGATTGTATTACAGGATTTGAGATTTATTTCAGAAAATTTGTTAATGATAGGACTACTGTAATAAAATAAGTATATTGTTATGAACGATTGTGATTAATTAATTATTTTTTTTTTGGGGGGGGTCACGTCTCATGGATCCTAAAATTTTGAGACCTTGTATTTTTTTAAGTGCCTTATTTCAAAGACTTTTTAGAATTTTGCCATTTTGATTAGTTTTAGCGAACGGAATTTTAAGATATTTGATCAATTCATTCCATGTAAGAGGGAATCCGCCATACGTTATACACGGAAGTAAAATTGTGTGTTTTCTAGAGCTTCCTTCAAATTATAGTACTTTTTTCAGCGCTAATGGAAATTTTATAATAAAAGCACCATTTATAAATATTTTTCAATGTATTTTCAATTTAGTTTTAATTTAATCCATTGAAAGATGAGAACAATAAACAAAAATATCATCAGCAAAGATGGAACACTCGACATTTGTGTCTAATGTTTCAAAGAAATCATTCATGAAAACGGCAAGAAGAATCGGCGAGAGAACACTTCCCTGGGGAAGGCCTTTATGAAGGAGATTTGGATCAGAAATGGTGTCTCGCCATCTAATCTGAAAGGCTCCATCTTGCAGAAAAGTGTGCACCTATTTAACGATCTTGCCTGTAATGCCAAATTTAGAAACATCATTGAGTTTTGACCATGGCACTATTATGGATCTATGATCACTTTCGGAAGAGCATTCAATTTCTTCGAAATCTTGGACAGAGCATAAAATAAGATCACGAATTGAGTATGTACTTGAGTAGATGCATAATCCACGATTTTTTGAATAACAAATAATTTTGCTATTGTTATTTTTAAATATTTGTTCCAAATATCTGTTATTTCAATCATATTAATAATTAAAAATTATTACTTAAAATATAAATTTTAATAATTGTAATTAATACTTAATTTACTAATTTAACTAACGTGTGATTGAATTAATTTATCTATTTCAGCGTACTTCTTAATTTTGATTTTTTTTTCAGAAATATTTATTTAATTTCTTTATTAGAGTAAACCATTTTCTGAAAAATTTGAATTAAATATTTTATTTCTTTAAATGTTTACTTTAGTTCTACATTCTACCAATAGATGGCGCCAGCAGTAAACGGAATATATGCAAAGTCAAATCACAAGCAATTAAAAAGGATTTATATGGAATAGTGCATCATCAAATGCGAATATCGGAAAGTCAAGGTTACTCTCATGAAGTGGAACGGCGACTTCTCACTTTCCAGTGAAGTCACCGCTCCGATAAATGTCAGTGATATCGTATCGATTGTTACTTTCTATAGTGATCCAAAACCTGTAATCGAAATATCACCAGTAAGATCGTATCAAGGATTTGAATCACACCTCTTTGAAAAGTATTGATGACTGGTATTTGTGAATTTATGATATTAGTTACGTAATAACCACTCGTTAAATATTCGTCATCCCTACCACAAGATGTACTCTAATAATTTTTATTTATCTTATCTATACCAAAAGACATCTTTTCCACGCTATTACAAATTAAAAAATCAAAAGCCGATTATTTCGTAAAAAAACTTTAAAATGTAACAAAAATTTCAATTTTATGACACTTGTATGCTCTTGCGGCACCTCAAGACGTACTCTAATATTGCTCATATTTATAATTTATTTTATCTAAACCAAAAGGCAACTTTCCGGCGCTATTCCAAATTAAAAATCAAAAGTTGGTTTTTTCGTTCCACCCTACTGTACAGATCTTGTTCTCGACAAGTACGTACTTGTCGAGAACAAGATCTTGTGTATAAGCTGAAAGAACAGACATTAGCAATCTAATTTCTGCTGATGTGCGACTTACTGAAATTTATGATTGGCTGACTTTAAATTCATCTTTATTTAAACGTTAATAAAGTCATTGACTTAAAATGTCATTCAACTAATTAGTTCCTTCATAAAGTAAAATTTCACTCAGAAGTAGTAGAAGCGAATTTCAATCACAATAAAAATTTCATGATATAAAATTCGCTTGGGAGGGATAAACCACTGGCGGATTCTGAAAAATTAAGTTAATGAAGTCCTGAAATTTTTAAAAATATATTAATTGGAATTTGGAAACGATTTTTAATCTAACGATCAGTCAGATTCAAGTTTAGTTAATTCTTTGGAATCCAAGTGAAATAAAAATTAATGCACTTGCTTTGCTTTTAGAACTCAGATTTATTTAATACTAGCTACCTTTGGCGACCAGCCGGTTCGCCATTATTACCGCTCGCTACAATTTTCAATTAAATATTTTAAGTAACTGGTCTCTTAATAGATTCTCAAACAAAACATTTTTAATCTTCAAATTTTGATAGTCATACCAAACTTCTACTGTTGTTTAGATCGTTTCGTTCAATTTACTATATATATTTTGCTAATTTGTTGTCATTTCGGGTAAAACTTCAACTTTAATTTAAAGTGGAAATGATGAAATTGCAATTAATATAAAGATATTTTTTAATAAAACCGAGCGTTTTATTTTATTTATCATCTTTATTGTTATTTTATTATTATTATTATTATTGAATATGAGTATTGCAAACAGAATCGCTCGGTATTTAAGTCTTATGTGAACTACAAAATATTTTTCATAATTTATGTAATATCTCAAACAATAATTCAACAAAAATTTCTCACATTCAGCATAAAATTCAGTTTTTAGTTTTGTTTTCAAAAGGATTGAAATGAAATCAATAATAATATTTTGGTTCCGGCCTATAAATATATTTCAAAAATTATGAAGTCTAAATTTAATGCAGTAAGGTATCATATTCTGAGAAATATTTTGGACACACCAAATTTTAAATAAATGAATGAATGTTCCTATTTTCCACGATCAACTAAGACTTATTTATAAAGTTTTGAATGTTAAAAATTTTGAAAAACTCAACATTTTCATAATCTTAGGCCAATTAATATTGAGAAACCTGCGCGCTGATTGGCGTATTTTCTTTGAAACGATCAATGGAAAATTAAAATTATCCTTTTTTTTTATTGAATAGTGATATTCAAATTTTCATAAAGGAGTTAATTTCCAATCAACTAAATCAATCACTTAAACTAACTCTTTTTATTTAAAATATTAGTGTTTCAAGAAAATTTTGTTATTCGTGATTTCCAAAGCAGAAGCTTTATGTAAAATCAAAAATTCGTTATTTATTAGAGCATTTATTGAATCAAGTTACATAAAATAATCATTTTCCATTTAGACCATTTTAGCAGATCTGTGTCTTACTAAAGGTTTACAAATTAGCTGTGTGGCCCTGATTTGAATGGATATCCTGTTCATATTAAAAAAAACTTGCCTTAAAATAAAACTGATTTATTGGATTAATAATATGGAGAGTGCAAAAGATCATAAAATAATTTTTCTTGAATTTATTTTCTAAAAAAAAATATTTCATATTTGTTTCATTTCCAACAGACACGTGCCGAAAATTATATTTTTGCAGATTTCATTTCCAAAAAGATTTAATTTATTTTTAGTTGGAGATTTAATCAATGTGATGGCAACACTTTGAAAAAAGCTAATTTTTTTTCCCATGAATGCGAAACGTGCTCGTGCAGCTTAAATTTTATTTTTATTTTGTACGAAAAAAAATTATGGAAAAATATAGTTAATATTTATTTAAAAATTCATTAAAAATAGATATTTAATTTTAAGGTTAAAACATTGGTATCATTTAAAAGATAATTTTTTTATCTTTAACTTCATGTAAAAATCTTTTTTGTGCGGTAATATTTTCGGAAGTTAAAGCAGAAACACGCCAAAATTTCGCTTAATTTTTAAATAAATAAAATTCTAATTAAAAGTTCGAAAAAATAACCCCCAGGTGCACATTCCCGGCCTCTAAGGTATACACGTACCAAATTTGGTAGCTGTAGGTTGAATGGTCTGGCCTGTAGAGCGCCAACACACACACACACACACTGAGCCTTATTATAAGTACTAGCCGCCTTTGGCGACCAGCCGGTTCGCCAATCTTAATGTTCATTAAAATTTTAGTAATTAAATATTTTATGCAATTCCAACTTTAATAGATTCTTCCTCACAATATTTTAAAACTTCAAATTTTGATAGTCATATAATTTACTCATAATATTATAAAGGCCTTCAGTCATAGCGTAATGTGGATCTCGCTAATTTTCTGTTAGCTCCCGTAGAATTTATACTTTAAATTAAAGTAGAAAGGATTAATCTGCAATTAATATAATTATATTTTTTACTGAAACAAAGCATAATATGATTACTGAAAACAGAATCACTGAGCGTTTAAACTTTATGCGCACTAAAGAATATCTTTCTTAATTTATGTAATATCTCAAGAATTTGTCAAGAAAATTTTCACAGATTCATCATGAACAGATCGATTAATTAACAATGTTTAATTTTAAATGCATCAAACACTAAGAAAATAAAATGAATCGTTTAAAATAATCGGTCGAAAACAGGTTTAAAAAAACTACTTAAAAAACGATGTACTTAAAACTATAAGCATATACAAAATATATATAACTAACAAATACAATTTACTTACAAAAGCATGCAACTAACCTAAAAATAGTTTAAGTCATCCGTTGATAATGGTTATCATGTCAACAATCAGAACACAATGCGCATGCGTGAATTTTTTTCGCCAGTTACGGTAACGCAAATGCGTGAATTTTTCTACGTCAGTTGGGGTAACGCTATGCAGATTATACATTTTTAATTTCCTTTATTCTGTGTTATTTTAATTCAAAAGTACTTCAGAATGAATCTGAAACATGGATTAATTAACAATGTTTAATTTTAAATGCATAAAACACTAAGAAAATAAACAGAATCGTTTGAAATAATTCGCCGAAAAATATTAACCCTAGCCTCATTGTTGGGATAAAAAAAAAAAAAAAAAGCTGAAGCCTTACTCATTTGGCGGTCTGGAAAATGGAAGATTATTTTGGCGGAAAATTTGGCGGTGGGGGAAATGGAAGATTTTTTTGGCGGGAAAGTTAGAATTTTAATTATTAATTAAAAACTAATTAAAATTTCAAAAAAAGAGGTCGGAAATGTGCACCTGGGGTCCCTAAGGTATACATGTACCAAATTTGATAGCTGTATGTCAAATGACCTGGCCTGTAGAGCTCCAACACACACACACACACACACACACACACACACACACACACACACACTGAGCTTTATTATAAGTATAGAATAGATATAGATGTGGCCCCTAGTGGATTGCTTAAAACTACCCGAAAAGATCCAAAATTGATTATATCTCACACTACGAATTTTGGAATGAAATTTGATGCTAATAAAGATACTGAATTGCATGATCAAAAAATCGGATTTTCGGAATGGAAAAATTCCGAAATGCTAACTCTGTTAATTTTTCTATCTAAGTAAACTTGGAGCGGATTGACAGCAACAAAATTGAAGAATCGTTTGTATTATTTTTTTATTTTAAGACAATTGTATTGTTAAATGTGTAGTTTCTGCTTAAACATCGTTAACTGTGATTAATATAAAACGTTTTACTTCTCCAGCTTCGCTTGTATTTTCCTTACGTACCGCGTTTTTCGACAATTGATTTAGAAATGGTTTGTTATAGTTAAAACGATGAGAAAATCAAAACACGTTTTCTAAAACAAGTCAATTCCTTATAATGAATTAGACACTTTTTAAGAAGTTAATGCCTACATTAAATACGGAAATCATAAAAACCGAAACTCCATAAACTTGTCTTGAGTCATTTCCATCGATATCAATTTTCAGTAGATGCGATAGCTACAAATTTACAAGGAGTTTTCGCAATTATAATCTTTTGATATTTTTTTTTTTTTGGGAACTGTACACACATTAAATTTAACACTTGAGTAATTGGGAATTTCCGAGATTTTCCGAGTTTTATTACCTAGAATAGGATTATACTCATCAGTATTTTGTTAAATTGTCAGAAGTATTAGGAAATTGGATAATTTCAAAACTTGATACTCTTGCTGGTTAGAGATATTCCTGACCGAATAAAAAAAAAAACATCCAAGAAAGTCTTTACAAAATATTTTAGTTCAGATTAGTAGAGGGTATTGCATTCGTTCGAAATACTTATGTACAAAACATTTTTAGTTTAAGAATAGGTCTTCAAAACCTCTAAATATTTTTAAAATATAAATTTACACGCGAAATTTGGTTCACAATCTAATTTCAGATTTAGATGCAATTAAAATATATAGTCAAGATGTTAAAATCTTTAGTTAGATCTTTGTTTCCATTATGACTTTACTTAAACGGCAAAGAATAGAGATCTTGCGATTAAATTAACGATTAAATAAATCTTACGAATAAATTAACAAATGACAAATTTGATTGAACAAAACAACTTTATTACACCCAGTCGAAGGCATTTACAGTCGGTCTTCTATACAATAGAAGTATCTTAGTAAACTTACGGAGTATACAAGTATAAAGGATAATTAGAAATTGCATACAGCCAATTGTAACACATAAAACAACAGATTACATTTATAGATATTATATACAAAAATACACGAACAATGCAAAATTTATACAAATGCATGAAATACATAAAACTTATGTAAAAAGATGTACAAAAGTTACTGATACACAATTTCAATTTCATAACATTTGATACATATCTCGTTTTAAATGGCGCCATTTACGATTTACAACACATTACATTACATTCGCTGGAAATAGAAACACATTACATTACATTCGCTGGAAATAGAAACACATTACATTACATTCGCTGGAAATAGAAACACATTACATTACATTCGCTGGAAATAGAAACACATTACATTACATTCGCTGGAAATAGAAACACATTACATTACATTCGCTGGAAATAGAAACACATTTTATACACATGAAACATATGCCATATAATACAAAGGCTAATGAGAGTTTTCCGATATATTTTTTTTTTTTACGTTTAAAGCTGATTCGGGCATTTCCTAATTGAATACATTATTTGATTCGTTTTTATCTTTAGACATGCATATGCAATTCAATTACAATATTACACTTTGACTATGTGAAAATCTAAGAAGTTTGAAAATTGAAGTAATCTAAACAAAACAGATTGAAATTTAAACGATCACAATTCTACCTATAACGAATTAGACTAAAGAAGTAGTTAACCAGCCTCTTATTTTTTTTAAACGGGTATTCTGAGAGGAACTTAAAATAACCACGATGTATTATGCTTTCCATGCATGAATGCAAAAAGAAATTGAAAAAGCTTTTTACGAATCGATAAGACCAGATAAATATTAAGACAAAGGCATGGTATATAGAACTGAAGTTAGTGAACCATTGCCGCAATTGGAGACTGACCAGAATTAGTCAGATTCTCGCCCACTGGATACCTACAATAAATTTGTGCAATCCAGTCAGCACAAGCGTATGCAGAGAAAAATGTGCGGAAAAATTTAGCCTCAGCATTCCACTGATATTGTTACGAGGACATTGAATCTCGTGCATGCTTTAGGCTTAAATACAATTTATTCAAATGTAAAGAGACTTGCCGAAATCAAATAATATTGGTTGTTAATCAGTAGTTGCGTTTCCTTTTAAGGAACTTTTTACTTGGTTAAGATAGAGAAGAATTACAAGTAAATTAAAATAATATTTAGTTGGCAGAGATTCAAGTTTAAAACTGGCTTATAAATTTGCTTATGAACAAATCTAATCCTATATACAAATCTGTATAAACAGTCTTAGAAATGGCATCTAATTCACCGAGAGATTTTTATGGACGAGAGCAAATGGAAACTGAGAAAGCCAGTTTCTTCACCTGTAGTCTTATGAAAGTCAGAAGGATCGAAGATCGGGGTTTTTAAGCATTTAGAAGGATAATGATTCCTATGCCTAACCTCAAATATACAATATTTATCTCCATTACGAAACGGAGTAAATCAGATTACTAGTAAGAGAGTTCGAGTCTATCCAACCATTCAATTTCATTCTGGAGACAGAACACTTCCATCGAACACCTGCGACTTGTGGATTTCAGGCAGTTTTTGGATCAAAATGACATTTGAATTTTATTTAGATGCTAAATACGATCATTAAAAACTCAAACGGTACCTTGGCTGAATCAGTTACGAGATTTCTCTAGGAAAAAATTTTAAACAGGAAGTAAAGCCCTGCTTTGTCTGCCTGGGATTTATCAGTCGAGATAAATTTCTGAAGATAAGTCAAAATTAAGTAGCTTACCAGAAGGCAATAAAAGTTTTCTACGCAGTCTCTTCGCTCAGTCAAATGGAATTCCTAAATATTTAGGACATATGTTCTCAGAATTGATCAATATATGCCCATAACCATGGCTCTTATTGTTGGTAGTCATTGGTGAAGTCAAACAAGTTAATGGCTTCTGGAATTTTCACTTGATATTTAAGTATAGTATACTTTTCAAGTTGAAATATTAAACTAGAAACTCAAAACCAAGTATTGAGAATATTTTTAAAAATATGCAATTCCTTCCCACAACAAATGACAATATGATATCCAACGTTAAAAAAAACTTGGAACAATACAGGCAATTGGAGAGTAGCTGCCTTGGATATTGAAAAACTAACAAAAATTCACAGATGCAAGCCAACTGGAATACTTTCAATGCTAACCTTTTATTTTAACCTCCGGCACTGCCTAGTTAATCGTATACACATTAAAATTGGCATCCTATCACATTGGTGACCAGAGACGTTATAGGATGTTCGAAAACCGAACATTGACTGCCTATTACAGAGTTGTGGATATAAATTATAGACAGCACCATTTCATTTAGAGGTTGACTAATCTCAAGAAATGGAAAATAGAATGACCAGCCTCTGCAGATTAAGACTGTTGACATTAAATCCACATAATATAAAGCCGCAAATTGGACAGAAAACTCCTCAAGATACTTCGTCCAAGAACAAACCTCACTTGGAGACTGGCATTTTGCAGTTTTACATTGACATGTATACACAGATGACTAAGACCCAACTTGTAGTTGGTGTTACGTATTGCATCTGAGAGCAGATATTTCCCATAATTGGTCCATCCAATTGATTTTCGACGCAAAATTGGCAACTTTTAGACTTGCAACGCACAAAAACAGTTGAATAGAAAACGTATCACAGCAACGCTTCTGAAGCATTCCAACATAAAGGTAATATGGACTAAAGCATATATCGAATAAAGAGAACAAAATAGCTGACAAGCTTTTAAACAAACGGCCAAGAAAGACCGACACTGTTAGAGTATAGAACCTTCAAAGAGCTGCGCTAAAAGAATCTTTGGAAACCGAATGATGGAAGACTGACAAGTACAAGAGAACCATTGCATAGACCAAGAATCAAATTACGAAACATGATTGAAAATGGGGGTAATTTTAATGCATTTGTCCATTTAGAGAGCCCTTTTGTATATTGCAGCCAACTGAAAATCAACTGCAGCTGTGTTTGAGTTCAAAATTGCATTTTATTAAATATGTATTGATAGTCATATCTATGACAAAGTTATGAAATGAATATGGAGGCATTAAGTTAAGCATACAGCTAACAACCCACTTTTCAGAAAAGTCGTTATCCAAGATACCCAATCGAGTAATGCTTTTTCCTCTCATTTCAATCAATGTTGAAATACATGAAATACTATTATTCATATTTTCCGATGTGCAGTTTCCTATAAGTTGAAGGGAGTGCCCAATTTTTTTCTCTGAAGAATGCACGCATCTAACTAGCACGGATTGTTTATTTTTAAGTTTTGCAGTAAATGGGAGAACTTACTTTATCGGATTAAATAAGAAACCACTTTATTAACACGAATTAATTTTTAGTCTTAGCACAACAGAAAATTTTACTTCAAATGTTCGTTGCATTTTCGAACTAGTATATACGAGAATTTTCTCCTCGACGAAAAGTCAAAATTTGCTTTTGAAGACTTATGCTTAAAATCAAGGCGCAAGAATAAGAAGCCATTAAGAAAACAATGATTTCGAATTAATGGAACAAAGCACAAAAATCAATGTTTTAGATATCACAAAGTTAAATTAACCTATCATGCAGTTGCATATTTTATTTCTTATGGGGAATTTTGGATTAATACATTAGGCGGAATGTGGTTATATTAACCGTTTGACGTCTAGTTTTATCTAAAAAGAAGCTAAATATATCTGAAAGTTTTTTTTCTTTACTATCTTGCCTATGATCTACGTCCACATTTTGCAAATTGCATTTTCTATAGTATATTTAATTTTCAGAATCGTTTACGATTTTTAACTAAACTGCACAAAATTTCAAAAAATTTTAGAATAATTGTTTTTGCTTGAACTTAATTTTTGAGTTTGGTAGGTCCAAAAAATGGATTACAGATGAGTAACGTTTCCTGCCTATGAACATTTGCGAATAAAGATCAGCTTAAGAGGAACGTGTCTGACATCATGGCCAGATGACGATTACTAGGTCTGTTTTCCAATATCTCTTCGACAAAATAAAATCAAGGCTAATTTTGTCGATCCCAAGAAGATTAGCGTCTAAAACATTGAAGTTATCCTAGATTACCATTTCGCGCAATTCCTCAACGTGCTCACCAAAATGCCTCAAGATCAGAAATTGCAGAAGGATTACAAAGATACGACAGCTTTCGTTTCTGTGGCATTCTCTAGATAATCTTATGCCCTGAAAATAAACGATTCTTAAAGTGAAGCAATATCAAAATCAGTTGCTAAATTTCTGATACCAGGAGATTGTGGTCAGGATATCTTGCCCTTTTGTGTCAATGCCACCTAAATCACAATGTGAATCATTGTTAGAGTTGGAAATCGTCGAGGTTTTATACAACACTCAACGGATAGCTGTAGTTGGCAATACAGCTAGTCATTGAGTGTTGCACTAGCATCAATGTCACTACATATGGCTGTGTAAAGGATGCAGCTTCAGTAAAGTTCTGGAGGTAATTTGAGGCCATCCTCCGAAATTGAAGGACGTATCCATGACAGCATGGGCTATACAAGATACACTCGTGCTCCACCAGTCTGCTCTAATTTTTCACTCCATGAATAGGAAATCTATAACCGTGTCGTTAAACTGGACTACTCGAATGGCCGTTGTCATCGCCAACATGAGCGATGATTCCCTGTAGTGCCTCCTGAAGAATACAGTGCCTCCACAAGGCTCTCAGCATCGTAAATCAATCGTTATGAAAGTAAGTATTCCAGAAGCAACCACGCAGGATATCGCTTCTGAAACTACATTTGCCAAACTGAGAAAATTGTGAATAGTTTGGCAACAATTATAAACATTTCTAAAATACGGGCTAGAAATTTCTTTTAGCTGTAACCTGAAACAAAAATTCGTATTCATTTCTGTTAATCGATTTTAACAACACTGAATTCATTAATATAGCTTTTCCAATCACAACACTACTATGTAGATGATCCTTTAAAAACTCTGCATTCCATATCAAGACACGGAAGAGATGACAACATAAAATGAAGACGATACTTTCCTGCTTAATTTAACTTCCATTTCTCTGCAAGATGCTTAATTCTACATTCGTTCCTAAAACCCATTAAACGAACCCATGAACCGACATCGAACTTCTCCCTTCAATAACTGGTCTTCATGTAGAAAGGTACAATAAAATCTCGGTATTAATATGCCGCTGAATTTAAGAAGCTCTTACCAAATAAGACAGACACACACACACTCGGGGGGGGGGCAAAGAGACACACACACACTCGGGGGGGGGGGCAAAGAGACACACACACACTCGGGGGGGGGGGCAAAGAGACACACACACACTCGGGGGGGGGCAAAGAGACACACACACACACACACTCGGGGGGGGGCAAAGAGACACACACACACACACACACTCGGGGGGGGGCAAAGAGACACACACACACACACACACTCGGGGGGGGGCAAAGAGACACACACACACACACACACTCGGGGGGGGGCAAAGAGACACACACACACACACACACTCGGGGGGGGGCAAAGAGACACACACTCGGGGGGGGGCAAAGAGACACACACTCGGGGGGGGGCAAAGAGACACACACTCGGGGGGCAAAGAGACACACACTCGGGGGGCAAAGAGACACACACTCGGGGGGCAAAGAGACACACACTCGGGGGGCAAAGAGACACACACTCGGGGGGCAAAGAGACACACACTCGGGGGGCAAAGAGACACACACTCGGGGGGCAAAGAGACACACACTCGGGGGGCAAAGAGACACACACTCGGGGGGCAAAGAGACACACACTCGGGGGGCAAAGAGACACACACTCGGGGGGCAAAGAGACACACACTCGGGGGGCAAAGAGACACACACTCGGGGGGCAAAGAGACACACACTCGGGGGGCAAAGAGACACACACTCGGGGGGCAAAGAGACACACACTCGGGGGGCAAAGAGACACACACTCGGGGGGCAAAGAGACACACACTCGGGGGGCAAAGAGACACACACTCGGGGGGCAAAGAGACACACACTCGGGGGGCAAAGAGACACACACTCGGGGGGCAAAGAGACACACACTCGGGGGGCAAAGAGACACACACTCGGGGGGCAAAGAGACACACACTCGGGGGGCAAAGAGACACACACTCGGGGGGCAAAGAGACACACACTCGGGGGGCAAAGAGACACACACTCGGGGTTTTAGAGTTTTACTTTCAATAAGGAGATTATTCACAGTTACAGAAAGATATTCAAACGTGTTCTCAAATTAGGAATCGTTAACACCAAAAAAGTCACACGATTAAGATAGTTTAAAAGAAGGAATCTCCTCCCCCAAGAGACCTTTGATATTATGGCTAATTCCCGGATGAACCGTGTTGAACAAATACAATTAAGCCTTTTGTAGAGAAAGGACAATTACGTTAAGCAAAGAAGCATCGCTATTTCATTTGTTAGCTATTCCTTGCCTTGATGTGGAATATAGAATGCGTATAAGATAATCTGCATGGTAATGTTACAATAGGAAAAGTTATGCTAATGTTTGTAAAGACAACGAATGAAATTAACAGCAGTAAACGCAATTCAGTTTTATTTCAGGTTGTCATGAAAAATGCAATTTCTAGCTCATATTCGAGAAATTCTCATTACACAAGTTGCCAAACTGTTCACAATCATCCTACAATCACATTTAAAAAAATGACAGAATTTAGAAGAGATGACTTGCGTGGTCACTTCTGGAGTACTTTCATAAAGTACGTTTTCCAATGCAGAGAGCCTTGTCCAAATTCGTGGGTGCACCGTTTTGCTGCAAGAAGCACTACAGGGAATCATCGCGCATGTTGATTATTGGTGACGATGATGACAGCCACTCGGGTTGTCGACACATTTAGATTTCCCACTCATGAAGTGAGCCGATTGGTGGAGCACCAGTGCATCATCCATGACAGCCTGGCTTGTTAAAAAGTCCTTCGGTTTTGAAGGATGGCCACAAATTCTCTCAGGATTTATATCCGATTTAACTGCATTCCTACAAAGTTCGCTTTGATTGGCATTGCTGCTAAAGATAGCTTTCCTTATAAAAGCTGTCAATATCCCCATATGATTTTCAACCCTATCGATGATGTACACTTTGAACTTAAGGTATTGACATAAAACGTGTAGGCAAAATATCTTGACCACAGATATTGATCTCCTGAAATCAGAAATTTAATAACCGTAGTTGTTTTACCATATCCTAATTTTTCAAAAAAAATCTGACATTTTCACGACATCAGATTATCCTGAGAATGTCACAGAACATTGAATTTATCCTAGATCTTTCTGGGATCGGTAAAATTAGTCTCGTTTTCATGTTGTGAGAGGGGATATTGAAAGAAGTACCTAGTAATCTTTCATCCATGCCAGATGACGACAAATCCTCTTAAGCCAGCTCTTTCCCAACCCTCTTATACCTTACTAGCCATTCCGGTTTCGATTCTTTAGCACTAGAATTTGACGATTGAAAGGTGAAACATGGCACCAAGTTATTTCTACGTATTGCGTTCTTCATGCAAATTCCTCACTAGATTAAGATCTTTCGTCCTTATGGTTCTTAAATCTAAAGAAATTTAAAGGGCTGGACAAATATTTTTAACTTAAAGTTTTTACTTAACTGAAGTAAAGAATGAATATAGAAATAAGTAATTTTTTCGGTATAATTTTCGAGGATCCTGAAGTATATTGAACTATTTACCAACAAAACAATTCATTTCGAAGACTAACTTTGGATTTTCTGTTATAGAAGTCTATTATTGAAAGAATCTGCTCATGTTTTAATAAACTGAAACTGTTCTAATTTGTATAAAACCAAGGAGCTATTTTTAAATTTAACCGATGGGCAATTTTAAAAAGGGACCATTTTGAATAGCGGTCGTCTAGCGAAATGCTTTATATGAATGAAAAAACGGGGATATTTCAACCTATGGAGAGTTAAAATTTTCAAGAACGGAGATCCAATAAGTGTTCTTTGTAATTGCAAGCCTTGTAAGAATTTATATGAAACTCTAGCAGCTAATTTTAGGTTAAACGCAAAGCTCACTCTTCAGTTTTACTCCGAACGCTGTTGTGTCCTTTACAGAGCGAGATGCCTTATGCCAATGCGTTAGTGACTACAAGTATCATTTATGCGTACAAATCGGCTAAGTTAGCTGTATTCAGAATTACCCTGAAATATTCATAGAATAAAGCATCTATTTCTCGGCATACTAAACTTATACTACATATTCACTGGTTTATTTCTGCAATAGTATTAAATATGAAATTCACCTAAAAGTGAACAATTAGACATGCCAGAACCTCTCGAAATCAGTCGCATCACCACCGATAAAGTAGACAATATAGGTTTCCCACACTGAGACTACAGAATGAAGACAATCCATAGGATAATACATTATAACAGTGAAATAGTAACAAAATTCCAAATTAGAGATAAAAGTTCCAAACTGAAAGTTGCCTCCATGTATGAAAGAATGCGACTAAAAGAATGCGACAAGTATGAGATGCACTAAATCTTCACACAACTAAATAACTGCAATGATTTTCCCAATACTGTAAAGAAATTTTAAGTTTGGAATTTAATTATTCGAATTTCCAGAAAACCTTTAATGAAATAAAAAAGAACACACTGGATTTTAAAACTGAGACTCCAATCCAAAATAAAACACGAGGCAGCTACTATAATTAAACCAGATGGGCATGCATTGTTAGGATTTCAGGTTGCATCAGATTACATAATGATTGAAACAATAATGAGACGCAGTTATTTTAAGCTTGAATGTCCATGTTGCCCTTTAATAACATTTAGAGTATTGTTAGAAAATCGATTAAAAGCAAGTAAGAATTCCATCTCTTTGGATATCCAAAATGCAAAGAATCTAATTTCTACGAAGATTGCAGTTTTGTAAATGTGACCCAGGATTAGACAAACTACCTAATTTTCCAGAACTGGAATGAAGAAATTAATTTCAACTTTGCATTAGCTTATAAAACCTGATGCACTATAATAACGAAAAATTAACTTTTGATTTGAATTTGGCATTTACTGTATCTATCTTGTCATCCTTGGCAAGTTATTTGTCAAATAATCGCCGGCATGCGTTAATAGTCTCCTACAATTGGATTAGCACTTTAGACACTTTTCTCAACCGATTGAAACAGCATTTGTAATGAAAATCATAATATTAGATATATTTAAATTACTTTTTTTGAATTATAGCAATTACATATTTCTGAAGGTACAGACAGACAGTTATCGCTTTGTTGGATTTGGCTCAAAATTCCGCAGTCTACCTTAGAGATGTTAAATTTTAACCGAGTTTTATTAATCTAGCTCTTTTTGTAAATGTCTTAATTCGAACAGAAAGGCAGACGAACTTTAAAGACTTTTGCTCATGATTTGAAAGAAATCTGCAAATTTGGTGTAAAGACTTTAAGCTAGACGGTTGAAATTTGGTATAAAGAGTTAGTTGTCACAGACAATTTCCAAATATGTGTTCAAACTCGGGGAAGTATTAAAAGAGGAGAATCTCCAAAATCTCGAGTTCGAAACTTGACAATAGCTATTCTTTCTCTTTATACTTTATATACGGAAATGCAAGAATGTTATGCAATAGATTTCCTTCTAGATTTTATGATCTTGATAAAAGTATGCTTCATCTTACAACTCCATTATTTTCCTTAGTGCAGATTAGCAGCCTGTACTATCAGAATAATTTTAAGACGTATTTAAAACCAGACAGTAAGCATTACAATTTCGATTAATTTGGTCCATTTCGGAGTGGCCAAGCAAATATGAAAATCCAATCCATGAATTATTTCTACAGGTCAACTCAATCAAGAGTAATTGGAAGAACTCGGCAAGTTTCATTTCTTAGTATCAACATAAGCAGAAAAGTTATGCAAAGGGGGCCAAGAATTAATAAGCGAACAAGAATTTCATTGCATTTCAATACAACTGAAGACAGGTTTATGAAAAATGCATTGAAGCTATCCAATACATCAACTATTGCACTAGTAAGTAGACAACCAATAGCACAGATCCAAAATACTGGAAATGAACCAAGGGGTCTTTAGCCTGATAAAATAAAGACTTTCAAAGTCTACTAGAGACTACGTTAGCAGTTGAGTGAACTCTCCTTGCCGATTAAAGCATTCATATGTAACATATGCTATATTTTTTTTTACATCAAGAAAATTTTTAAACGATGTCTAATTACGCAATATAATTCAACGCTGCAATTTTAAAAGAAATGTTGCCCTCAAAAATCAAAGGCCGCAGCCAAGAACTTCCGACTCGTACAAATTGCTGCTTAGTCACTGGGATGGTTAAATGTTGCGGCACTCGTCTCGAACGAATGCTAGAATTTTAAAAGCTAATGTGTTTATCTTTAAAATTGACTTGGGGCGTGTTTTTACTTTTCGACTTGTATTATGAAAAGCTTTCAAAATTGTTTCCTCAATAACTTGATTTATTAGTTATGCTTCCTAATAATTCAATAACTTTGAGCACCTGAAAATATTTAATCATGTGTTATTTCTAACAAATGATCCATAGATGGAAAAATTTGATATCAAACAGAGGGCCAAACTGGATTCGGGAATTTTACGCAAGTCGTTAATACATAAAATTCTAAAAGAGCGCTTTTAGTGAAAATATTTTTAAAGGGAAAAAATTAAGTTTGCTATCGAAGTAAGTTTTATTTCAAAGACTTAAAATACTACAGAACATAAGCGCATGTGAATATCCTCTAAGAATAAGAGTAGCGCAAATTTGAATAGACGTTAAATATGTAGTTAAACGCATCTATAATTATAGAACTCGCTCAATTTTTGGAAGAATTCTACACATTCTTTGACAATGAAGATGTTAAGAGGGAACCGCTGTTAAATATTTAACAGATTAAAAAAGTATTAATTTGATTCTGTACTTTGCATTCAGCTTTGAAGAACATGACGTTTTATTTTAGGTGTATTCCTAACAACCCATAGAGCCTCGATCGATCCCAACCCATAGAGCCTCGATCGATCCCAACCCATAGAGCCTCGATCGATCCCAACCCATAGAGCCTCGATCGATCCCAACCCATAGAGCCTCGATCGATCCCAACCCATAGAGCCTCGATCGATCCCAACCCATAGAGCCTCGATCGATCCCAACCCATAGAGCCTCGATCGATCCCAACCCATAGAGCCTCGATCGATCCCAACCCAAAGAGCCTCGATCGATCCCAACCCAAAGAGCCTCGATCGATCCCAACCCAAAGAGCCTCGATCGATCCCAACCCAAAGAGCCTCGATCGATCCCAACCCAAAGAGCCTCGATCGATCCCAACCCAAAGAGCCTCGATCGATCCCAACCCAAAGAGCCTCGATCGATCCCAACCCAAAGAGCCTCGATCGATCCCAACCCAAAGAGCCTCGATCGATCCCAACCCAAAGAGCCTCGATCGATCCCAACCCAAAGAGCCTCGATCGATCCCAACCCAAAGAGCCTCGATCGATCCCAACCCAAAGAGCCTCGATCGATCCCAACCCAAAGAGCCTCGATCGATCCCAACCCAAAGAGCCTCGATCGATCCCAACCCAAAGAGCCTCGATCGATCCTAACCCAAAGAGCCTCGATCGATCCTAACATGAAAGTGACTATTGAAAGCCTATGTTTACTACATGGAAAAATAATGTGAATAGTCGCACTTCTGGTTTGCTTTTAAAATTTGGCATAAAAAAGATTGACATTATCGTTCTATATGTTTTCATCGGGAAATTTCAATTTTTTTCCACCACACTACCAAAACTGAAAGTGTAAATTAAGCTTCTTTTGGGGGACAAGGGACAAATGAATTTATAGTTGCGAATATTTTCCCACCCTCTCACCAGCCGGCTGGTAACTATTCCGTCCCATTTAAGAAAAAGGGGAGGGGAGGGTGCCATCCTAAACCTTTTATTCTCAATTTAATGTTAATATATTAAACCTTTCTATTAAATACCTAACCCTAATAGTGCGCGCGCATTTTCCCGTTATTTTTATGTGAATCTTTCTAAAATAAGTCCATCTTTATACTTCAGAGTTGGAACGAGGGAAAGAAATGAAATTTCTCCTTAACTTTCTGCAACTGAAATGGTATCCAAGTACCTGCTGAGAAGTTATCGAGTTTCGATTTCATGACGCAAGGCTCAGTGCCAAGATGCGCCTGTGCCAAGATGCGCCACTGCAAATGTATACCGATAAGCTATGGTTTAATTAAAGAGCCAAATATGGCCAAACTGTACCAATCAGGGTTGGAGTTATAAATGTAATATTAATGAAAGGTCAATGTAATATTAATTTTTGTATTCAACAAATTAAAATGAATACGAAATTCGCTATACTTAAACTGTTAAGATCGACAGTGTTTAAGAAAAATTTTCGAATGGCGACGTTACCCTTAACAAATCGATACGAATTTAGTACGCTTACGGAAGTGGCCTCAAAACATTCTCTCACAAGGACATGAGAAATTTCAACCGCCTAGCTCAAAGACGTTGAGTTTTGTCACAAACAGATGGAAGTTGCCCAAAAAGGTTTTTCGAATTCATGTAAATCTGGAATGGGGAGGGGCGTCAATCTCGAGTTCGAACTTTCAGCGATTGTTATACTTTACATATGCGAGAGCGTTAAAATGATCGACTATTAAAATCGAGACCTTCGGATAATAATTAAGTGAATCGACGTGGATTGATGGACACCGATTACTAAAAAGTTAGTGAAACGGGATTGGTTATTACAAAATCGATTCATTTTCACTTCAAGCTTTCGTGCAGGAAGATAAATTCAGAAAGTAGGCAACATTGATAGAATGAAATGCAATTTATTAGAGATTTATAGATTCTGGTCGTGAATTAAATACAATTGCGAAAAAATTCTTTCATTGTAATTTTATGTAAATGAAACATTCTTCCCGCACCTAATGTTATTGATGAAGGATTTTGCATTGAGAATTATGTTCCTACCATTTTACATTCAGTTCTCTAAATGCATTATTACTGGTTATTTGAAGTTTCAAATATTTCGATATCGAGAAAGATGAGCATTAGGCGCATAGTTCAATGGTCGGAAAATTTATATTTCCATCTTAATTCCATGTCTTTAGTTCTGCATTATTGTGGTAGACACCCTATTAATTTTTGAGCTCTCATTTCAGAATCGTAATTCAGTGACACTTTCTAACAGTTGAAAATCAATAACAAATTCTTAGCATTTCCTATTCTGAAGCAAAATTTTCCTAGCATAAAAATGGCATCGAGAGGGGAAAAATTATACAATTTACGAATTTTCACCAATACTTATTAATATTCGCTTTTAAGTTACAAAATTTCAGAGTATTTAATTCCAGAATTAATGTCACCATTTATTCAAATTTACCGTGTAGTATACACTTTTAACATCATATTTACTTTCTTGGCTCCGAAATTAAAAATTGCTTGAAGAGTCATCACTTAAGTCTAAAGGCAAAAAGTCGGATGACTTGATGAAGTCAATTTTATTCTCAATTTCATAAGTATTGAAATGAATTTTTTCAATCGGACGAATTAAATATCGAATACTGTTCGGTGCTCAAAGTATTGAGTTTCTCGGATTGAATTTCTTTTATTCAACGGTATGTTGTGGGTACTTAACTAAAATTTAAAACGGTTTCAAATTTATGTTTATATTTACATGGTCTATCAAAACAAGACATCGTATTCTTCACAGACAATAGAATTTTTTTGATGCTTTGGGGCTTGTTTACTCGGAGCAGCCATTTATATAAGGATTAGTTTCGAATTCTAACCTTAATGGAATGAAGATTTTTTGGGGGGTGGGAGGGAAGATTATAAATTTGTTTCCTAGAGTATTTAAGCATGTTTGAATTCCATATAGAAAATGGAGAAATCCATTGGAGCATTACTTCTAAAGATATTTTATATTGATTAATATAAAGAGTTTCTTTTAAGCGAGTGTTATGAAGATCATTAAGCGAGTGTTATTGGCATCAGATACAACTTTCCCGATGTTACCCGCTTTAAATGATTGGAACCTGAATTGCCATCCGAATGCGAAGGCCTGATGACTTAATAAAGATTCAATTATAGAAATTATGTACTCAGATTTCTCCAACATAAAGGCCAAATGCCTCATTGAAGCATGTTAAACCAATTAGAAAATAGACTCGAGTTCGATTTTGCACCCATAATCGGAAATTTCTTTTGTATTGCTTTTAAATACACTGTAAGGATTGCTTCGATTATAAGAATCAGGTTTTTGTTAAAAGTCCTCAATGTCAAAGCATCAAATGGCTTATATTCTAACTACAACCTTCCTTTAGAAATTCATGCTCAAAAACTATTTACTACTGTTATTGTATTGCCGAGGATTTTTGGGACAAATTCCTATTCAGAAACACTATGAATAATCAATTCCTACAGTCTGAAGAATTCTGAAGTTGAATACTGAAACACCAGAGTTCATTTGTCAGAAATTCACTAAATACCCTCAAAAATGGCTACGATCTCATTTTTTCCAAGAGCTAATGCACAAATGAAATGCTCCGACTTCCTTTAAGATTTCCAAAATATGTCCCATTGCACAGAAACCTTCCCAACGACTTACTCTAAAAAGGAGCCGCTTGACAAGAGGCTGAATCGCCGTATTTTAATCGAAGTCTTTCGGGCCTTCAGAACTGGAAAAATATTCCTACACTACTTCGCAATGAACTGCACATATACCACATAGGATTAACACTGAAAATTAGACATCTAATGGAAAAGAGAGAATAAAAGTCATTTGAACCTTTGTATCAAAATCTTTTGCATGCAATTGCGAAAGAAAATTAATATTTTGCTAACAAGATCGGGTTTGAAATTCCGTTGAGACTGAAAAATCTGCCACAGAAGTCTGATCAAATATTAGCGCACTTGCAAAAATAATCATTCAACAATTGGGATTTATAGTCAATCAAGCTCTTCAAGTATTAATTGCACATGCTCATTTTACGCAAATTTATTATATTCAGAAACATCCCATGAAGATGTCTTAAATAATCCAGACAATCTTAAACTACGATTAGAAATATTTTCAAGAAACGTTACCATGTTAAATTCGATTCCTTGGGATCTTCTGGACTTGATTTTCTAAAGACACTTTCCGAACTTCTCGTGAAGAGCAAACAAATTGAAGCTTGAAATTCTGGGTTTACCGGAACAGACTGAAATAATTTCTATCTGGTCAGGTTCCTCAGATAGTAGCTTGCAGTAGATCCATATTCAGTAATGAAAGAACCAACAATCTTAAAAAGAAATAACTATTTAAACCTCTATGCATGCAAGATGAGAAAAATTAAAATTTAATGAGAAAATTTAATCTACCAAACATTACCTAATCATGTCTGAACTATAAGAAAAGATTGTGAATGTCGAAAAATTCGAACTCGAGATTTTAATGAATCCACGCTTTAAGCCATTTCGCATCCGAAAAACATTTTTGGAGTTGTATCTTAACTTGAAAACTTGCAAACTGAGTCCGGTGGATGAAGTTTGGTAAGTGACATTTACATATCTTGTAAATATCAAATTTTGTAGAAATCTAGCGATACGAAAAAAAATGAATACGATAACTACAAAACCTTCCATCCTTAAATCTATATGGCAGAACTGAAAAAGCTTTAAGTTAGACGTATGAAAACTTATTCCTCTGAGTAAACTAACCCAAATTTTAGCAAAATTGAAATTGAAATTTTATGTCAAGAAGGCGTAAAGCAGTTTCCTTTAAATAACTTATTGATTATAAACTATAAAGTCAATGTGCTCATTACTGGTGCAATCAAAATACGATAAATGTTAAAATCAAAGTTCAGATTAACATTACCAGACCTTGGTAAACAGATTCTAACCATTCATCCTTTCTAATATTTAAACAAACGGAAAGAAACCGTCTTAAAATGGCGAAACAAACCAATTGCCCACAGTTAACTTATCTTCCGCCTCGACCGAAGAGCTTAAACCACTTCTAATATTCCGTCTAAAAAAGTACACGAGGCGAGTTAAAATAGTAGCCAAATTTGCACTGCAGTTGTTTCCAACCACAGATCACGAAACTTGCAAAAAGATCGGATTCTAATCTGTTTACACAAAATTATGGCGCGGAATTGAAAAACACAAGGACACCATAAAAATTCAGATCCGAAATAAATTTTAGTATGTATATTTTCCAAATGTCAAACAACTGATACACCGTTTTTACACGAGATTTTTAGATTTCAGTCAAATTTTGAACAAAATCCGTTCAGTGGATGTCTGTTCGAATTTAAGTTAACGCGGTAATTACAAAGAGATGGGATTTAAAAATGGATCAACTTCGGTACACAGATTTAACATCTGTATGAAATTGAGCCAAATCCAACTTGTGGTTGACAGTTTGTCGATTTATACATTCAGAAACATTACGCGTTACAAATTTGATATGCGATTGTGACTACAAATGTAGTCTTTCTTTCAATCAGTTGAAAAAATTGCATATAAACAAATTAGATTTTCAAATGCTCTCTACCTCATTCCAAGGATTAATCGGCAGAAAACTCGCCAAAGAATACAAGACAGATTCAGTACAAATGGCAAAAAGATGTCAAAAGTTAATATTTCGTAACTATAGTACACTAATGCTATGCAAGGAGTTCTCCCAGCCTCTCTAGGATTAGTTTGGTTCAGTGGCACAAAGACAAATTTGTCGTTCGCCATTTTTCAGGTTAAATTTAATGAACATTGTAAGAAGCTAATCATTTTAAGTCGAATTTCACCAAAACAAACATTGTCGGCCCCAAGGGTGTCAAACGATATGTGCTTCAAAGTGGCTCGTCTAAATAAAAAGTTTTTGCATATACATGACACATGCTTAAAATACAATTACAATTTACATTTGACTTTCTCTGTAATAACACTTATTGGAGAGCTTGCGAGAGAACTACTCCCGCTGGTTGCTAACCGATTAAAACAAATTTGTCCGACATAAATGTAATCTGAAATTAATAGAATTTTGTATGATTTTAAATTGCCTTTATATGCATGTGAAAGTACAGACTAATAAGAGTCAAATTTGGAGACGAGTTTGATTCCAAATTTGAACCGAATCCACATTTTAGACGCTAAACCTGTGCATCACACTATACGGTGGCTGGCACTAAACTATGCGTTGGTTCTATAAGTTTTGTATTTACTGCGCTCGTTTTACTCGGATAGCTGGGGAATAACTTTCTCCGATTGGATTTTGTTCAAAATTTGATATCAAGTCCCATACCAAATTCATCTGTTTAGCTCAAAGCGTTTGAATTTTCACAGAAAAACGGGAATGCCAAAAATGCGATTTGGATTTAAAGACATCAGAAAAGGTCCGTGAAAAATTACGAATATTTTGCAAATTACAATACTTCGTATGAGAAAGTAAAGTTTGATGAAATCGGCGTAAGGGTTGTGCCTTGATGAATATCATGGCTTTCGTCAGAAAATGAAATAGCGCGAGGAAACTCGCGCTATTTTATATTCTATTCATGCTAATTTAATATATCTGCGCTACTGCCCAGAACTACCAAACTAGTCAGAAATATACTTTAGAGGGTGGGGATAGCACTTCGGGAAAAAGTGCAAATTTTAATCAGAATTATCATTAACTGAAAATGAAGCGAAATTTCGGTGTCTTTCTTCAGTATCTTTGGTATGACTTACGAAAATATAGCATAAATAGTTTTTACATCATTTTAAAGTTCAAACAATCGTAAATTATACCAGTGTTAACTTGTAAATTAAGTTTCTACTTTTAATGAATTTTAAGAGAATATTTTAACCATGCTTTCAAAGAATTTCGCGAAGAGATGAAAAGTACGTAGGGAAAAAGTGGTTCCAATTAACGTGTTGTAATTACGCTGGCAAAAACTCCAACTGATAACTCTTGAAAGACTGAGTTAACTCTTCCGAAAATTTTAACCTAAAAAGGATTTTTAGGTATTGCTGTCTGTATGAAATAGACTATAAAATGCTATATTTTCTAAAAAGCAATACGAAAAAAGTTCTGCGATGTTTTAAAATGGCTATCAGTTTAATAATTCAATTCTATTTAAGGCATATATAGCTTAATACATAGGATATCCACATTAATTAGGACCCAACAGCTAATTTCTATAATTTTATTAGATACATACGCGAATTAGTCTAAATGAGACTTTAAATAGTTTGAATAAAATATTCCTATAAATTACGTTTACAGAATTTTTTTATATATTTAAAATTTTTTATAGGGATCCTACATTCTACAAGTAATTAAATATTAATGTCTCAAGCATATTTTTATCAAAAGTTCCACTCCTTTGCAATTAAAATGTATGAAGTTATGAAAATTTGAATGCCTATTCTATAAAAAAGATTCGTCTTGATGAAAATGCGCTACTCAGGGCTCGGAATTTCTAAGGTTGATTGTCTAAAATAATGTAAATGATAATTTTAAAATAATGATATTCAAAGTATTGTAACTAGATCAGGCTTGATCTCGGAAGACAACCGTTAGACGCAAGATAATTTTACTGACCATGATCGAAGAACTGTATAACGTAGAATTCATAATTATTTTCTGAAGTATATTGATTGAAATAACATTTGCCGCATTTAAATCTTTTTGAAGGCAAAACTGAATTTGACGAATCAGAAGTTTAGTGTATTGTTTTAAATACTGAATTATTAAATATTCTACGATACATGCAAGCTCACAATACTGAGAGATTCGATTTTCTGCAACTAAAAAATGACTGGTTTCAGTAAAAAAGTTCGTTTCAACTTCAAACTTAAATCTCACAGCGAATTGGAGATGACAGCAAATTGGATATTACAATGAACAAAATATCGCAACGCTTCTATATTGGAAAGCTTCTATATATGGAACTAAATCTGAAGCTTAATATTTTGACTAAGCTATTAAGAGACCAAGACAGATATTTAATTCAATTTTGGGAGTTTTGTACCTGGTGACCCAGCTGGTCAACAAAGGCGGCTAATATTAAATAAGCCGTATCCATTTTAAAATTCAATATATATGAAAGAGCACATCAATGCGTGTAATTGAAGTAGTGGAGTGCATGAGCAGTTTCATCGGCATTTGACTTAGATGGCGTAAATTGACTCCTAAATTCAATCGGTTAAAAACATTCTAGATGGCAACATATTCATTAACTATTTTGAGTATATTTCGGATTTTAATTAATAGTTTTGAAACATTTAACTTTCATTTTATGAACAAATTGAAAAATACTGAAAAAGGACAATTTTAAGTAGGGTTTAAGGCAAAGAAACAGCTTGCTGCTAATTGGCTAGACTGCTTTTGTTCAGTAAAATGATTGGGAATAGCGGTAAATTTAAATGCCTTACTTTACAATTTACAGCTTTTATTTCAACACTGAAGAATAAGACACGCTCTTAACCGTATAAACAAGAACCATATGAAGTTGTCCTAAAAACTCGTACACTTTATAATGAAAGTGTTATTCCAGAGAATACGTTTCAGGGCATTGGAGTGCAATAATTATGAAATATTAATTTCAGCATGAATTTAGCATTTTTACTGAATCTATCGTGTGATCCTAGAGAGGATCGCATTAATCCTCGACATATGGTTAATAGTATCCGGAAAACTAGTGTGTTTTAGACGCGTTTTTCCTAACCGATTAAAATTAAAGTTTGACCCAAAACTACAATAATCGCAAAAACCCATGCTACATTCGCTATATATCGTTTTTACACGCTTTTGAAAGTACATACCGACAGACGGCAAGTCCCTTGATGGATTTCATTCAAAATGTAATGGGCATCTACACTACAGATATTAAGCCTGTACCAAATTTAGTCATATTAACGTCCCGTTCTAAAGAAATACTAGGGCTATAAAAGTCTACCAAATTTCATCTCAATTCTTTAAACGGTGTTATTTTGTATATAAACAGCAGGGCAGATTTCTTTAGGACGGATTCTGCTTATAATTTGGCAAAATTTTAGAAATATGTAAAGACCTCAGCCCAAATTCACTTGTCTACCTCAAAACACTTTTGAATTGTCTATCACAAACGAACAAACCTAACGTTATTCACATCGGAGAGGCCCAAATCTCGAATTTGAATTTTTCAAAGCTTAAAATACTTTAAACTTCATATGAGAAAATTAAAATGAACATGGAGTCGCAATTAAAAAAAATCAACCCTTCCGCCAAGCACATGCAGCAAACTCATTTAGTAACATACTTGGTATGATTTTATTGTCAATAAATAGCATTAGCAATTCAATCTATTCTCATTTTAGAAGATAATTTTACGCAAGCTTCTTAAATATAACATTCAGCATTTAGGCTTGAAAGATGCGAGGAAGAATTACGGCAAAGTATAAATTATGAACAAAGCAAAATAATGATGTTTATCAGTTTACTCGCCTTTGTATTCGTCCCGTATAGCTCTGTTCATCTCCCGATCCGCCTTTATCCTTGATGCAACTAGAATAACACCAGCAGATGGTTACGGAAGTTGCTTCCATTTCGTTTTGGCATCAACTTGGCATTAGTCGATTCTTGCATAGTAAATCTTATAAAAGCCCGGAATTTATTCGAATTTTCTCGACTAACCAAGTATCCAGGCAATAGCAAATGAGATGACGGATTGAATAACCTGAAAAGAACGGAAATACATCAGTGAAACGTGTTTAAACTGTTCACAATTTAAAGATATAGAAAATTGCATGATCCTCAAAGTGATCTCAGTTTATAAAACCATTGGCACAGTAATTTTGCTAATCAGACGATTCAACTTATTTGGGGCATTATTTTAATTTCTATTAAAATGGCATTTGGGTAGTGAAGCGTTTTAGTGTTGTCTTTTAATTTGTTATTTTTACTTAATTGCAGATTAATAAAAGTTTAGTTATTCGATGAACGAGTTAGACTTGTCATCGTTTGAGAAACGGTTAATAAAGAATTAAACGACAGCACACAGGTGTTGAGCTGATTCTAAATAATCAGTGAGTTTTTTTGATGCAGAACATGCTTGACAAAACATGCGGAAGCGTCAAGAAATTCCCCAATACAATTGTTATCCTCCTGCCCTAGCATTAAAATTGTAAACCATTGTTAAGGTTATGACCGCCACGAATTTCTTATTTGAAATCCGAATATGACCTTTCGTACTTCAATAGCATAGTGAACCGAGAATGTAAGGCTTTTTCGTCGTTCGAGATTAAAATTGTTAGAAACTCAATATTTGTACGAAGACCACATGTCAGATTTCATCTTACTAAAATGGTGCGTTTTTATCGCATGCATAGAGACAAATATACTTACTGACAGTCAACTCATTGACTGATTAGTTTCAAGATTTGGCACAGATAATTTAGATGTTAAAATTGTACCAAATATCAAGCGTCTACCTTTTTATGCTTCACAGCTATTGTATTGCACTAAGACAGGTATTCTATGAATGGTTTTGGTCCAAAATTTAATCGAGATCGTAAAATTTTGATCGACGTTTCATTATTGTAGCTCAACGAGTTTCGATTATGGCCAAATACAGACATTTCTAAAGACAGTTTCCGAACTCGTGGAGGACTAAAACATGACAATTCATCAAAAACACGAGTTCGAATTTTAGCGATTATAATAAGCTACGAGAAATGGCATAAATTAAAACCCATTAAAAGGCAAAGTAACTAATTAGATGCGACATAATCCAATCATTCAACTGCCCCTAGATGCATCTTCATTTAAAATTGAAATTTTTCAAGAACAAAATGCAATGGATGAATGCAACGCTTCATTTTGAAATGTGAACTCCACAAAAAAATTTCTATATAAATAATTGAGCAATCAACAAAATTGGAGGTATTTTCCCATTGTAACCATACGTTGCATTTCCGACATCAGAGTGGCTCATTTTGATCCGTTTATCTTCAAGGAGTAACACTAGGCTTGCATATAAAATCTTTGTATTCAACGCAGAGAAGCTAGTAATCTCGCATTATAGTTTTAGGCGAATTTTTAAAGTTAAAACAATATCGGCAACATTCCAGTTTCAGATGCCTAAAGGATCGCGACTTGCAATTCTCAATGACGAATACAGCCGCTTTCAGGTTGGAGAGTATTGCAGACTAACCACTAATTGATATGCAGGGAATATCGCTTTCGATTTATGCTGAATCTCGTAAATACAACTTGACGCTCATGATTCTCTCCTCAACTGAAGCATACACTTAATGAAGCATAATTCCATGACATCGTTTAAAGGTTTATTAAGTTTCTCAAAATAAAGTTTCCGAATATTTTATTTCAAATTTCAAGTTATCGTTTAAGGTAATGCAATTACAGTTTGTTCCAGGATTAGCAGAAGCTTTTTTCCTGAAGCTTTCACAAATGCAACAATGTCATGCGATTGCTATTTGATAAAACAATACAAATGGTTTGAATATCATTACAATAATGAAATACAAGAAAGACTAACAATTACTTTAAAAATCTGTCAACATTCAGAAGAAATTGTAGGGCAATAAGATTTCCTTAGAGGATTTTTTAAATTTTAAAAAGACGTAAAAACTAAATTTTTTCCTTCGATGTTTTAGGAAATTGTGACCCGAGAAAATTAAAGTTTCATTTAGTATGCAATTAAAGTTTTATAAAATCGCTTGGAGATAAACATTTTCATCCTGTAAAGTATACCTGTGCCGAATTTGATAGTTCTAATGGTTGTCCTGTAAACTTCCGACACACATATATACACTTCCATTTTAAGTATAGATTTCAAATTTCAAGAGAAAGCCAGCCGAGAAAAAGAAGCAACAAATAAACAATTATAATTGCAATCGTTGAGAGATTAGAAGGTTTATTAAAAAATGGATCGGAATATATTTGAATTTGATTTTTCAAATTCTCGTAATTATATAGATTCAGTGGAGGGATAAAATGCAGTTAGAAACCAAATTGGAAATAAATATTAAGTTTATAGTCAAAGAAAGAAAGAATGAATCCGGCCTGAAGACTTTCTCAAGGGTCACCTTCAGGCAAGGATTCAAACCAGGGATTTTTTCTGTAGGGGGTCTGACTTTCGTCCAACAAACTGACCCCTCGTGACCCGAAAATCTCAGGAAATTGAGGCTTTTGATATAAAATTAAATATCACAAAATTAAAGATTATATAATAACAAGTAAATTAATCCAACTAAGAACACAGCAAATCAAAGAAAAACATTAAAATAGAACCAAATTCATTTAAATAATAAAACGAAACGTTTACCATTTGAAAGTACAATTCCAAAAGACAGTGTGAGGCAAAAAAAAAAAAAAATTGTTAGTGCAATTACACTTCGATAAGTTAAACTAAATATAATTTTACCGCGTTTAAAACTATATACGTCTACCACATTTCGTCATAATGCATCGTCATCATAATTGAAGCGCCATCTATTGAGTTAAAATTCAAAGTGAATAAACTGAAGTAAGTCAGAAATTAGATCAACTTTTTTTTATTAAAACCTGTATATTGCAAAAGTTTTTGGGAAAATTCATTAGTAGTTAAGGTTTTAATGAGATTGTTGCTAAAATATAAGAAATTTTATTACTACAATTTTTTTTAATCCTGTTAAAATGTAAGAATATCAAATTTTTGAAAATTTTAGAGTTTAAATTAGAATGGTAATTACTAAGTTTAGTTATTTTAAAATTAAATTCATCCTTTTTATCATAAATACCCATTAAAGTTTTTCCATTAGAAATTTCTATATTGAAATCTAAAATAGTTAGCTTTAAGTTGATTTTCGTTTGTTTGAGTTAAAACTAAATCTTTTGGGTAACAATTAATAACAATATTATGATTATCCAAGTTTAAAAAAATTAAGTCATCAATATATCTCCACCATTTTATAAAGTTGTGTTTAATTATTTCTTTCTTATAATAATGTAGGAAAATATTGGCTAAAGCACTTGAAAAAGCTGTTCCCAATGGAATTACCTTTACTTGTTTATAAAAATTAAATCTGTTAAAAACGTAGTTTTCTTTCATATTAAATTTACATAAATCTAGCCAATTACTTTGTAATATCTATTTAAATATTCGCCATATATAATAGTACAGACATCTATTAATTTTTCATGAGGATGATTAGTATACAAATTTTCAAAATCAAGAGTATTAAACTTTTTAATATTGTTATCTTTTACAAAATCCAAAATATCTTTGTTACTATTGATTATAAAGCCATCTTCATTTTTAATTTTATCTAGGATAATTTTCAAGTATTTAAAGAAATGTTTTCCCGTATAGTCATTGTAACTACCGGTGCTACAAGTTACGATTCTAAATTTTATTGGTTTTCATGAAACTTAACTATTGGGAACAAGGAAGGATAGTTTAAAGAGCAAGACTTAATTGTAGTTTTTTTTTGGCGAAAGCTAACATCCTTTGTTCCAATTCCTATTCCTATTTAATTTGTAAATCGAATTAAAGTTATATTCATTAATTAGAAGTTCTTTATAATATTTACAAATTACACCGAAATTTATTTGCCGATTGATCTATTACTGTAATAATAAACCTCTTAAATTTCTTTTTTCAATGATTTATTAAAATAAATTCCTCGTTCTTTAGTTCTAACGTTATCTGCATTAAATTTTGTTTTCTTTCTTCTAAAATCCTTACTTTCCATTCTCTGAAACCTTCTGCAGGCCAGTGGTATTTCCTAGATAATTTAGAAATAAAAATATCCAGATCTTCTCAGATAGAAATTAAGATTTTTTTGATGTTTAGTTTTTCTCTCAATCTAAATTTTGTTTCCCTTTCCATTAGATCGCTTGAGTTTGAATCTATAATTTTCAAATTCCCTGTTATAATACGTCCTTTGTCAGCATCTATATAATCTTTATAAATTTCTCTTATACAATTACAATCCGTTTTGTTTATCTTATTTAAATTTTTGCTATAGTAATTATAGCTAAAGATTCTTTTCCTTAAAGTTACTGAATAACTAAATGCTATTGAGACCATTGCATTATCCTTTAAAGGAAAAATTTCTTTACTGTTGTGCATAATTTTAGGTTTTCGAAGTAAATATCCAAAAGTCTCGCTACACACTACTCTTTATTTAAATTACTTTTATTTTTTAAATTGTAAATCGTTTTTCCCTATATTAAGCTTGAATTTGATTAGATTTAGGATTATGAATTTAGTGAAAGAATTTAAATTTTCAATCTTTAAGATTGTTATTAATAAACCATCTCATTTTATTTTTCCTAAAGCCAAAAAGAAATTTCTTAATTTTAAGAATGTTCTCATTATTATATACTAAGTTACAAAAATTCTGAAATTCCTCAGATATTATATCAAAATTGCCACCTCTTTTTGCCTCTTAAATCGTACTTTTGTTTTCCTTATCTAGAAAATCTTTAAAGATGTTAAGTTTGTTATAAATAAAAATTCTATCCAAATCCCCGCAATCTTCTCCATTTAACTTAATAGCAAGTCCATAAGGAAGCCATGTTTTTAAATTACATGTACAGATATTTTCCAAGTCTAATCTCCTGTTTAAATCAATAATATTATCTTCCAAAATGTAAATATTAATATTATCAAATTTATGACATTGGAAGTGTAGAAGCTCAAAGACAAAAGACTCATTTTTAATAAAGTTTTTAATAGCAGATCTGTGGCCATTTATTCGTTTATTTAGTCCAGTACTAGTTTGTCCTATGTCATTCAAATTACATTCTTTACAATTCAACAAATCAATACGATTTTGGTTTTTACAGAACAATTCGATTTGTAATTTCGTTTTTAATTTGCTCTTTATTAGCTAGTGGACAAGTCTTACATTTTTTGCTATCACAAACTCGATATTTTTTGCATTTTTAAAATTTTTTGAACAAAACAGGTCATGCAAGTAACTTTTTATCCGTGGATGCCCCAAGCACAAAGCTACCGACAGTGCCACTTCGTAAGGCGCGCGACGGGCCATGCTCTGAGCAGTTGACCTTTGAATAGTTTTAATTTATTGGTACCAGAAAGGAAAGAAATCTCTTGCCTCAACAATCCCGAATCCTCGAATAAAATCCAAAAGCGAAAGTATTTTTATTTTTAAAGGATGCATTTAGTGGAAAAGCGCAAGTGCAGCTTAATTCCAGCCAGATGCAGGAATAGGAAACTATCAATCCAAAATGATCAATATGAAAATTCACTTACATAATATTTCCTGAATCCATATAATTTATACATTGTATTTAGAGAGCGCTAATGCTGCTACAACTAAAACACAAATGAACTTAACCAAATTAGAAATAAATATTAAATTTACATCCAAAGAATATTATGAGAGATTAAAAGGTTTATTAAAAAATTGATCGCAATATGTTTGAACTCGATTTTTCAAATTCTCGTAATTCTATAGATTCAGTGGAGGGATAGAATGCAGTTAGAGAGTTACTATTTTGCATTTGCGAACTAAATATTGTACATACTGATCCAGTCATAAGGGTTTTGAACTTAAAGGTTGCGACCCAAATGGACAAGCAAATTGCCGGGATATGCCGTTAAAACTTTTAATTGATAAATTTCTTATTCGAATCTCAAAAATTCTACAACAATAAAACAATTGTTATAAGCCAATAATTGGAGCTTAATCCATAGATTTCGCTTAAATAAGAAGAGTAAATGCTCAAAAGACGACAAAAAGTGTCGAAAATGAGATTAAATTAATTTTCAGAACAATGGTTCACAATTACCATTTTAGCATTCAATAAAATTGCATAACAAAGCGTTATAAACGCGGATACATATTATACGCTGGCTGAGGATGAATATCCTATAGATACATAATTACAGGAACATTAAAAACTATCGTCACGTATTATTCACTTTCATTTGCAGCAAAATACTTAGTGTTATGAAAAAATTGACTACTCAGAAAAATTAGGTTGCAAAAAAAAAAAAAAAAAAAACCCGAAAATTTTCAGAACGGCGATGGTGTACAATTATCAGTTCATAACCTAAAACAAAGTATCAGAAAACATCCACAACATACTAAATATTTACAGAATATAATAAATAACTTACAATAGAAGCACGAGAAAAATTGCCTTCTTGAGATTAACAGGAGTCTGTCTCAATCCTAAGGCAGTCGAGGTTTCCTTTTTCAAAATTCCGACAAAGTCGAAGTGAGCTATCACTATACCAAAAATCTTTGCAAATAATAATCGACCACTATGTCACGTCACTACGTCTTCACTATATCTACGTCACTATTCAATATTAAATACCAACTATTATCAATGCTTTGGAAAAAAAAAAGCATCTGAAATCATTTCTTTTATAGTAGAAGAATATAATTGCAACCTGGCTTATTTTCTGTACTTAATTTCTCCCGAGCGGCCCAAGTCAATGGGCTAGAGCATAACTCCCTAAGCTATGGGTTCAGGTTCTAATCATGATTGTTTGATAACTTTTTATGCTATTAAAATTTCATCAGCCCTTGCAATATGGATTTTTTTTATTTATTAAGTTACGATAAATAACTCCATTTAATTTTAAGAATTTCATTCCAGTTTTACAAATAAGCACAATAAACTATATTTCTTTTTAAATTCTTTTATTGCAGATCAGTTATTAGTTTTTCTTTAAAATTTCCTTGATTATGAATACACTTGAGAACACAAATAATATGAACTCAAATGAGGCTACAGTTGTAAAAAGTATTTGAAGCCCTGGTAAAGAACTCCAGGATAGAATAATATTCTATTATTAGGTTCGTAACTTTTTAGAATTTAAAAAAGAATTTTGAAATCAACAACAACAAAAAGACGAGTTAAATACTAAATCGTAATAATAAATAAATATTAAATACTTAATAACACAAATCGCAATCCAGAAGGCAATTCTAAACAGCAGAACTTGAGATTATACACTATCTACCAAAAAGTATTTGCGCACCCATGTAAATGAGATTATCTGCGGTCATGATCGACGTCACATCTTCTCTACTTAAATATCGTGTAGGATCCAGCAGTGGCATTAGCTACATGGAAAATGCTACGAAATTCAACTTTGTCTGACTTCGAGAAAAGGCGTAATTGTTGGACATCATTGAGATGGCCGATCTTTGAAGGGCAGATATAGAGTGTTAAATATTCCAAAGCCGTCAATAGTTTCTGTGGTTAGGAAGTGGAAGGTGACTTGTAGTGGCCAGAATGCACTTTAATCCCGCATATCATTCAACTACGACGCAGAGAATCAAGGAGTTCCAATAAGTATCCGCGTCTACTTATTAACTAACGCAAGGAAGCCCACTTGCTTGGTTTCCATGGTCTGTTGCCGCCCATAAGCTTTCGAATACAAAATCTGACAGCACTGGTTCAAGGCACGTCAGAATTGTATCCTAAATTAGTGGAAATGGGTTCTCTGGAATGGATCAAGGTTTAATCAGCTGGCAGCCTGGGTTTGGAATATGCATGGAGAACGCTTTCGACGGAAAATATTGTGAATACAGTAAAGCTTGGAGGAGGAATTGTAATCTCGGGGTATTTCTCGTAGTATGGACTAGGACTCTTGATCCCAATTCACGGTAATCTCGGCGCCGGCTCCACTATTATGAAGGATAATGTGCTTCCACGCAATTTTAAGAGTAGGACTATTGTTATTTCTAGGATGACAATGTCACTTGTCATGTTTTTGTGATTTATGGCACTTCACAAGATCTGTGAACGATTTAAGCCGAATGAGCGTCTCTTGTTTTTTCAATAACTTCAACTAGGGCCAAGAGTACGACTTGGGTACTTCATGGGTCATATTCGCTTGCACGACCTTTTTTAGACAGGCACTTCACAGATAGAACACAGAACCATGCCCGAGCCGGGACCTCCAGATCACGGGCAAGATGCGCTACTCCTATGCCAGAACGCCGGCTTTGTGTTGAGGGGTCCACCATGAATTGGCATGAGAATGAGGTGAACCGATTTTACTCGCCCTCCCGGAGATCAGTTGAATCCTATAGAAATCCTCTGGGAAGAGTTGAATAGCCGAATTAAGGAGGGCAGCAACCGTCCAAAATCGGTGAGTGGACTTGCATGTCTTCTTCGATCCGAGTGAAAGAAAATATTCCTGCTTACTATCCAAATATTTGTGGAAAGCATACCCTAAAGTGTTGAGTCTATAATTGCTTCAGGTGGACGCTATACCAACAATTGAATAAGAATAAATTGTTTTTATCATAAGTGTCCAATTACTTAATGGTAGTGTATTTAAACGGAGAATTGAAATCTAATATTCTTTTGTATCTCTCGTACTTTCCTGTTGGGAAACTGAGACCCCCCGTACCACTACCATACCATTATGGTATATAAACTATTTTTATGGATACCTGGTAATAGCGGTACCAATACTAAAAAAAAATTGGTTACAAACTATAGGTTAAGGGTGAAATCTCAAGTTGGGAATTGTAGGGGGTCATTGCCATGACATTTGGTACCTAAACTATTTTGTGGATTCCTAACAAATGTGGTATACCAATAAAAAGAAATTACTTATGAACTATAGGTTAATGGTAAAATCTTCAATTAGAATTAGAGTGCACTGGTTAAGATCCAATTAAAACGCTGAAATAACCTTGTTTAATGAGATTTAACTGCGTCAAATTTAGAAGCCTTGGAATACAGTTCGTTCCGTATATTCGTATGAGAAAGTAAGAATATATCCTGCGCTTTGAAATTATCTTGTAACAATGTACATTATTCACCTTCTTGCATTTAAATTCATTTAATTAAACTTACAATGAAGGTCTAAGAATATTAAAATAATATATTGTTATGGGAATATGCAAACAGCCCAAATTTTTGAACTCTATAGTATTTGAAAAATGAATTAAAATTCGATTACAAGATTTCATCGTTACAAACGCGAAACAATTAAAAAAAAAATTTTTTCAACAAATGCCATGAAGTAATTGTTTTAGGAATGACTAATGGTTTTTAAAAAAAACTCTGAACACGCTTTTTTAAGCTTGGTTTTATTTTCGCTGGAACAACGAAACTTCAATTATGATTATTAATCATTTTTTTTCCGCATTTCAATAAAAGTGTTTTTTAAACAATTAAAAATCTTATAAAAGGAAAGTTATATTACATATTGATAAGAAAATAAAAATTGTACTTTATGCAAACTTAAATGTTGTTTAACACTAGGTTTATGGAAGAGCGTCCTTTTGACACATTTCAAATATTATAAGGAAAATTAGTTATTTTTATTTTATCTCTTGCATTAACTTTTAGCCGTTGAAAGAGGTAAATATATATCGGTGTCTATTTTTTTCAAATGGGTTGAAATATCGTAATTCTCTGTGGTATCTTTACGAATGTGTGTCGATTTGACGCGATCGTAAACCTAGTGAAAAAGACGATAACAAACATCCCCTAAAAACAATAGCATATTACAACGAGACAGAGTTTGGAGTCGACACAGTATACCAAATGGGCAAATATACGATCAAAGCAGCATCTTTACAATGGTCTCTCTAGCTGATTTTCAACATTTGAGATTTAATGTGAATAAACGCATATATCTTATTCAAGAACATACTACATCAAAACTATTCTAAAGGATTTCCTGTTTCAGCTGTCCAATAAACTTGCAGACGGAAATAAATATATATATATATATATATAAAAGTATAGATTAAAATCTCCCGTCTCCTAGTATTTTGCAATAACCAAAGGGTTGTCAAATTGGCTTTTGTAAAAGCAACAGAAGCAATAACACTTATAAAATATGTGAACAGATTGTTTGCGGAAAGTGTACACACACAGTTCAGTATTTGTGTAAAAGATGCGTGAAATGAATTTTTAATATTGAAATAATGTGTACTAAAATTTTTAAATAAAAACTTTCTATGAATAGATATCGCATATTTTTATTTTTTACTTATGGAGTAAAATTATGTGCCTTCTAGTTGGTTGCTTTTTCTTGAAATATATGCAGTCGTTCTGGTGTGAAACTCACGCGTATCGTAGAGGTAGGTATATAAGAAATGTCCCCAAACATAGTGTTAGGGAATATTTCATTGGTTTCTTTATTTTGCAAAATTTTAGAATTCTAACGCATCAGGAGAAAATAATCCATTTTCAAATTCCATCCTTACATATATTAAACAAATCAAACTAAATGAAAAAAAGTCTCTGGCTGCAATTTGAAAGCCAGTTTCGAATTTAATGACTCGAGGCTGATATGGAAGAGTGGTTTCACTCGCACTGCCATCTATGCTCAATAATAATGGTGATGTCCGTCTCTCGTATAAAATTATGAACCTTGGGCGGGCCAAAAGTGCGCACGTTTATAATTTTGGTGTTCCGTATATGAGAGTTTTGTGCTTTTTACTTTTTTACAAAATGAAATTTTATAATTGTAAAAAAAAAAAATTTGCCGAATTTTTTGCGGGGTTTCGCCGAATTTCCATCTTTTAGACCTCCGAGTCCGAAAAACACATTTTTTTGGCACAATGTCTGTCTATCCACGATCACGATCATTTAAAAGCGCTTTGAGCTTGACGGCTGAAATTTGATATATGGAATTATGACTAAATGTGAAGATTTCTATCAAATTTTGAACGACATCCATTAAATGGAAAGTCTGGCTGTCTGGCTGTTCGAGAACCAAGTGAACTTAATATCTACAAAACGCAAAGAACTATGTAAATAAAATTTGATATACAGATTTAGAATCTAAAATGCAGACACTTATCATATTTTGAACCAAGTTGTCAGACAGTTCACTGCCCGTCTGTCTGTATTTTCGCGTACATGTAAATGCCATAACTCGCAAAGTTCAATGACTTAAATCCATGAAATTGGGTATATTATCTTGTGGCTACAAGTTTGTTTTGTGTCACATTTTGGAATCAATCGGCTGGCAAAGAGACTGCCAAAATACATGGTAGTTATAATTAAAGTTGAAATGGTTATAAAATGAAAACTACATGACGAAATGTTATCAAACTTGGTAATACACTGCTCAAAACAATGAAAGGATGTTGTAAGTCTTGCTTAAAATAACAGTATAAGCAAAATCTTTTTGAATAAAATGGAAAAAGTGAGTCACAAATGTAAATTTTTCTTATTTTTAAACTTCGCAGTGTGCAAGTTTTGAGTTTGATGTCGAAGGGGACGCTTTAGCGGCAGCGAATTTGATTTGGCTTTCAACATAATGTAAGACAAAGCAGAAAAGAATGATCGACATTCAGTAAACGCGTTGTTTCGATGAGTGTGATATCTCAACGAAGTCATTTAACTGAATCAGAAGCTTAGAGAGTTGTTGGCCGGTCAGAAGGCGGGGAGGCAAACACAAGCCAAAGTAGCAAACGCCATTGGAGTTTCACAAAGTGTGATTTCCATGATCTGGAATCGCTTTTTGGAGACTGGACATGCAGACCGAAGATCAAGGCAAGAGCGTAGACGTGCAACAATGCCCAATGCAGACCGTTATTTAACGCTAACGGCTCGGAGATATCGGAATATGAATGCCACTCTTCTTCAACAATACCTTCGCTCTGCTACTGGTACCACAGTTTCGGCACAAACTGTCCGAAACCGCTTTCACTCTGTAGCTCTGTATGTTCGCCGATCAATGTGTGTCACGTTAACAGTAAGGCACCATTGTGCCCGTAGGGAGTGGGCAACAGAGCTTGTGAACTGGAGGAGAAATGAATATTCTTTTCTCTGGCGAGTCCCGTCTTTTTGTTCATCCTGATAATAGGCGTATTTTCATCTGGAGGGAACGTGCCATTAGAAATAATCCTGCTTTCGTGCACGAAAATGTAAGATTTGGCGGTGAGGGAATGATGGTCTATACTGGCATCTCCATTGATAGGCGCACCGATTTCCATATCATTCGAAATGGAGCTCTGACCGGTCGTCGATATAAAGATGAGATCCTGAGACCTTTCGTAGTCCCTTAGGCTGCAGCAATTGGAAATGACTTCATGTAAATGGATGTCAATTGCAGGTCACATCATGTTAACTTGGTGAATGATTTCTTTTTGGAGGAAGGAATCATGCGAATGGATTGGCCAGCGTGTTCTCCGACATGAACCCAATTGAGCATGTTTGTGACATTATAGGCGGACGAATTTCTGGACGCCTACCACCCCCACAAACTCTCGAAGAACTGGAAAGAGCTTTTCTGGAGGAGTGGGACATAATACTCCAGCTCATCATCAATAGCCTCATTGATTCGATGCTTCAAAGGTGTTCAACGTTGCTGGTCGTCCGGAGAAACCATACCCTCTACTAAAAACGATTTTCTTTTAAGGAAACACCTTTTTTTATTAGTTTTTCTCATATGCAGAAATTTCGTTTTCTTTTCTCTCCTTTTGTATCCAAATGCTCAATAAAACGCATTTTTTTTTCTGCCAAACAAATGTCATTTTTGTCTCATATTGCCTACTATATTTGTCGATAATGTATCAATCACTCAAATAATTCTTCAGGTGCAAGATCAACCCATAAACTCAATATCCTTTCATTGTTTTGAGCAGTGTAGTTTAAAGGAGGTCATGGGAATTTCTTTCCTGCCCCACCCCAAATAAAGTTCAAAAACTTACCACCAAGGGTGAAATGGCACTGTAGGCAATATTGTTAAGCAAAATAGGACATGAAGACACAGATTTAAACACAGAGAAGGAGAGAAACAGAGAGAGTCTCACTCTCATAGACGCTAATGGCAACTTTTTTAACATAGCGCTTCCCATAGACAGTAGCGCCTCTTACTTTCCGCAATTGAACTAACCGATCTACGTCATCGTGACGTCATCACGACAGGAGAGGATGCCTGTCGCCATGACAACAATGTGAAAAGTTTTTTCAATTGCTATCGTTAATTTTCCTAAATTTTTATAATGCTTCGACAATTATGAAATTTAGGAGCAGCCGTAATTTTTTTATGCATTGTTAATTTAGAATTACTATTTAGTCATTAATGTAAGGAGTCTTTCAATTTTTTTCTACAGATTAGAGTAGAGCAGTACTTTATTTTTAGATATCGACGGACTGAAGTTTTAAGCTTGTTTTGCTTCTCATTCATCTGTGTGAATAATCCACTCCATGACTATTATGAAAAAATTCTAATCCAGCACCCTTTCCTCACTATTTGAGATTTGCTTTTTGTAGAGAATTAATAATTTAAAGCATGTGGAAATTTCATTAAAAAAGTATTAAGTTTCTTTTAAATAAAATCATATTCATGTTTTTAATATATGAACAGAAAATAATTATCCCTTTCGTAGAGTATGAATATTTTAAAATACGAGGATAAAAAAATTTAAGAAGTGTAAAGTATTTTTCAAATTAATTCCTTTTTATTCTTTTCTCAAATTTTTTTTGTTCAAATATAATTTTTAATAAATTCACCCAAGGAAATTATTTTTTAGGGAGATTAATTTAGTTATACGAGTTGAGATATTAATACATATGAATAGTATGTATTGTCTGTGAAAATGCAAAAACGAAAGTTACCTCGCATGTACATATCATGCAACTATACAAATTGCCTAAGAAATCATAACTGTCCTCATCTGGAGGAATTCCGAATAAAACTTATCCAGGGGTTTCACATAAAAAGGGTTCTAATTTTCGGACCGGCATCATCGGCGTTCACATCCATAGCAATCCTGAAAAATATAAAACACGCACACAGAAAAGAGTACATATACAAAATTATATTTAGGCAAAAATAAAAGATAATCTCAGGAGCAATGAGAGCTCAGGATCACAGGGACGAGAAAACGAACAATAGAATAACCCGGAATAACCAACACGACCAATATGAAGCCCGCGTGACGTCATTGTGTTGTCTTTTGTAGTAATGGGGTCAATTCATGTGACGTAAAAGTCACATATCATGTACTTCTTGCGCATGGCATTTAAGTTTCATCCGCACCGCTTTCGTCGATTAGTCTGCCATTAACGTTCTCCGCCAAGTATGAAGCGGATTTTTTGCTTACATTTGAAGTTATAATTTTTGAGTTATTTTCTTTCCTCTTATTATGTATTAAAAGAGAAAAAACTGGTGTGCTGATGGATGCATGCTTTAATGCGAAACATAAGAGTGACTGTCATGATAAAATGTTTTCTTATTTTCCTTTTAACAATCCTTGACTTGGGTTGATAGCTTTGGTATAGATTTTTTCAAGCCTTCGAAGTCGGTGATATGCTCCGTTCATTTGAAGAATTCATTCAGTATGTGTCCATTTATTAAATATAGCTGTAAGCGATTTGCCGTCAAAAACAATCAAACAAAATCGTGAGTGCATTTCTAATTTTAATTTATTCACATTTGATGAAATTTCTGATAATTTTGAATATGCTTAGAAGGTTTTAAAATGTTTACATGGATATTACATTGCATTTTTTTACAAAATCTTATCTAAATTTAATTAATGTAAGTAAAAAAACTCCTGTTGCAAAAATAACAACTGCTATAATGCTAATCTTAGGTGGAAGTGAATATTACTAGTTTTCTAATTACATGCAGGTTTGTGATGGATTCAAAGTGAATTTATATCAAACAACTTTTCTGTTTTTAAAAATGAAATGTCAATAGTTTATTGTATTTAAACTGAAATTGACTGTTATCCTGATATCCTGTTATAATACTGTGCACCTCAGTGATTTCTGTTTTATTAAATAAAGGTCTTTTCATTGAAAATCAATTTCCATATCAGCATTTATTTTATAATTTTTATTCCCAACTTCATTGCTACATGCATGTTTCACTTTTTTTTCTATTTCTTTAACATATCAATTTTGAATTATAAAATTCTGTGAAAGCACAAAAGTGTTTCTTTCAACTCCTCTTTATAGCCTATTTAACTTCTCTCTCTCTCTCTCTCTCTCTCTCTCTCTCTATATATATATATATATATATATATATATATATATATATATATATATATATATATATATATATATATATATATATATATCATGATCTTATTCTTGTTTATTAAATTTACTGTATTTTATGTTTTTGTTTTATTTTATGATATTCATTCAATGTAATTTTTATCAATGTAACTTTAGCATTTAAAAATATTTCATAAATGTTCTGCTTTAAAAGTGTATTGTTCAACATTATGTTTTTATTAGTGATAAAAAAAAACCCTGTTCTTTAGTATCTAGGATGTTTCTGTTGAATAAAAATGATTTCATCATTTACATTGACATTCTTGTCATACTGTGTGTACATTATTTCTAAGTGTCTAGAAAAATAAATGTTGATAAATAGTAAATAGTTTTTTTTTTAGTTTTTTTGTATTAGTGAGTACATTGAAACACACATTTGATCATATTTTTTCAAATAATTATCACATATATTTTATCTCTCTCTCTCTCTACATATATATATATATATATTTAATGTGTAAATAAAAATTAGGAAAGATTAGGATTTTCTTTTTGCGTGCAGGAGATGAACTGCAATCGATACTTTGTGAAATTACTTTGCACATATTCTGGATTATGCATTCAATAGATTTTTGAAGCATGTCTGCAAAAAGGGCAGTTTGTTTTTCGAATTTTTCGTTTATTGATTGTAGAAATGATTCGAATTTCGCTTGGAAAGAATCTTGTAGGTCAGTAGTTGTCAGCATGATTTTGACAGTATCAGAATATTTGATGCTTTGAAAGTTCTGCGAGCTTCGCCAGTAGTTATATGGTTATGACACTTAAGTTGAAGTATCTTTTGCTCTTTTACATATGCTGGACATGATTTATGCTTGACATTATGAGGATCGTTGCAGTTAATATATTTCTCAGGTCTTTGGCAAGGCTCAAGATGCGTCACTCCACAAAGATGGCAGTTGTCAGTTTTCCCACAAATACGGGTAGGATGGCCAAAAGAAAAACATTTGTTGCATTGTCGCGGGTGGTCTATAAATAGCTGGGTGCGCTAGTTAATAAATGAAATTTTGACAGAATCTGGCAGAGTTATTCTCAGGTCTGGTGATATATCTTTTGTAGCATCTTGTTTTAAAATTCTCCACATTTCAACCACAATAAGGTTATTTTTATCTTGTATTTCTGCTGCTTCATCCATCGGGGTATTTGTTGGTATGTCAATCAGTAAGAAGCGAGAAATGATGTTTTTCCATATTACATCTGTCACGATATCTTTATCTATAAATTTGTTTGGTGAATATAATTGCACAGCACAAGTCGGGTCCTTTGTCGTAAATAATATTCTGCCTTGTCTGGTGTATTTAATATTATCTATTGAGTCATGTCTATTGAAACCTTACTCTGAAAACGGATTTAATTGGAACAATTTCTGCAATTTGTCTGCATTCGATAAGATAACATTAATTTCTTGGTATTGATTTGGTCCGAGGCGCATAACATGCTCGTAAATTACAAGCATTCACAAAACGAGAAAGATGGGGAATTATAAGATCTGTTTGCCTCAGGGGGCCTCGGTGGCCTGGTGGTAAGGTCTGGGCTCGTGAGTCGTAGGGTTTCAGGATCGAGACCCGATTCCACCGAAGAACCGTCGTGTAAGGGGTTCCGTTGCAACTTTAAAACTGTCAAGGCCAAATGTCCTCCCACTGGTGTGGAGAGGGGGTGCCAGCTCAGGTATCGTCCTCGTCATTTGACAGCGGTTCAAAATTACGTGGTCCGTCCCAAAATAGCCCTAGTGTTGCTTAAAACGGGACGTTAATATAACTAACTAACTGTTTGCGCCAGGATTTGGAAACAGTCTTTTCTCTTCCTCTAAAAAAACCTACTCCCGTACCGAAAAAATATTAATCTTGAAAGACGTAGGCTATTGGGGTTTATAGCTACAATGGCGGTTATCCCCTAAAATATTAATCAGGGGGGGGATATAGTAATCGAAAAACAGAATATGATGCCATCCGCGCCGCGAAAACTTCTTTTTCCACGGCTTTGCCGACTTTTGCAAGTCGGATCAGAGCAATGAATGTGAGCGAATGGGAAAAAGGCAGCTGGAAGTGAAGGAAGAAGGTTGCGTTTTCTTGACTCTCCATTCTGAATTATTTCTTGGTGCAAGGAAGGAAGGCGGTTTGAAGTGAAGGCTGTGCTTTTTCTTGTTGTTGGTTTTGCCATTGGGTTGTTTGCAGTCGTTTTCGCCTTTTGTTTTCTCTAAACAAAGTATAATGGCATTGATTGTTGTGGGTTTAATCCATGGCGACGGTCCATTATAACTATCAATGCACAATTTTATTTTGGGGCAACCCCTTTGAAATTCAATGTCGGCTTTATCATACTCCATAAAGAAGACACCTTTTACCTAAACAAACACAAAAAATTGATTCTAGTTACTCGGCACTTAAGCTCAGTGGAGAAGGTAACTAATTTTATCAATAGTGTTCCGGAAGCAAGGATCCGTATCATTGACACGAATATTGTAACAAAATACATCATCCGTGATGTTGACACGGATTTCAGCATCGTGGAAATTAACGAAGAACTATCTTCACAGGATATTATCGCAACAAAAATTGTTAGATTTAAAAAGAAGGGGACGGCAGATCCTATCCCAAGTGTTCTTATTGAAGAAATTGGGAAAACAAATAGCTCTGAAATAAAGATCGGCAGACTCATCTTCAAAGTGACCAAATTTATAGAAAATCCTAAGGTATGTTATAAATGCTTAATATTCGGTCATACACAGCTCCGGTATCAACACGATAAAAGATGTAAAAATTGTGGGGGGTCACATGCCGAAGATTGTAAGTTACCCACTAAATGTTTTAGATGCGAAGAGGCTCACGATGCACTCGACAAAAAATGCAGTTTTTACTGTCTTGAAAAAGAGATTATAAATCTGGTCAGAGAAAAAGACATATCATTTCTGGAAGCAAGGAGAATAGCAAAATCGCAATCTTTTGCGCAAAAGATAAAGGGCGATCCACCGGTTCAGTATACCGAAATCCCCAAAAAAACAAATAACGGACCTCTACTCGGCTTTACAGGACTTAACAAAACTAATTTCAGCTCGACTACCCCAAGGGAATGAACTCTTAAAACTTCAAGAAGTCAACAGACAGTGCATTGCACGTATGGGGAATCTCAGGGAAATTTAGAGAAACAAGTTGAAGAGAATATTACTCTCCGGAAACAAATCGAGACTCAAAGGGCAACGGTTGACTAGCTACAATCTAAAATTGCCCTTCTGGAATCCAATCTTGAATATAGTCACGTACTGAGCCCATGCGTTGTGCTCGATCAATGATCCTTTGCTGAAATAAATCATTTCAGTGTTGCGGAGGATTTCTCGGGTATCGGTTAATTTTAAAAAAATAAAAAGATTTTTTTTCCTTCATGAGGTTTATTTAGTGGAACGTTAGGGGGATCAAAAATAAGATCCCTTGGCTGCAGGCTCCCTCTTTTTCATCGGCCCAGTGTTTAATTTTGCAGGAAACGTGGCTCAATGCTTTTGCTTCTTTTTCTCTCAAAAACAAAAAAATATTTCTAGCTGAAAGACAAAATTCTACTAGAGGTGGACTGTTAATTGCAGTAGAACAGAATATTCCAGCTCAGGTAATTTTACACACACTTCCTCCATCAACAGTGAAGGTCTTAGCGGTTAAATTATGGATTGGTCCAAATTCTGAATTCCCACTCACAGTTATCAATCTTTACTCTCCTGGAGGTAAATTTGATGACAACTGGTTGGAATCATTATACTCACAAATCTCTTCTCCTTTCGTATTACTGGGGGATTTTAATATACACCACCCAGTACTTGGGAGCGATCATTCATCTTCCGATGCAAACCTGGCCCTGGATTGGATTAGCACAAAGCATATGTGCTTGCTTAGTATGAAACAATATACCAGATACCAGGGGACTCAAGCCCCTTCATTATTAGATTTGTCCATCTGCTCAGCAGATATAATCAATAAGATTAGTATAGAGATCTCTCATGATATGTATGATAGCGATCACTGCCCCATTTTTATTTCCCTTTGCAATTTAGATGCAAAGTCTCTTTATTCTCGAAAATACATTAATTGGGGCCAATTCTCAAAGAATGTCAATGCTCTACTTCAAGATCAAGGGGTTGTCTCTTCCCTCGATAGACTTACTAATATCTTCCAGGTAAGCGCAAACTCATCATCTTACTCGTTCTTTAAATTAGCGCACTCTCACTGTCCTTGGTGGGATGCTAGATGTAATTACCTTAAGGCTCTTAAAAGGAAATTATTAAGAAAGGCGAAATCATATCCCTCCATTTTAAACTGAACTGCATATAAAGAAATGGCGGCAGTTCTCCGAAAGTACGTCAAGTGTAAAAAACACAGATTTTGGGAGAAGACTTGTCAGGAGGTAGCTTCTTCCCATCAGGCTTTCAGCATCGATAAAGCCCTACTAAACAAAGATGAATCTCCCAGTGAATCCAATCTTGTTCTCTCTTCGGGTACTACTCTGATAGCGCCGGTTTCTCAAGCAAATGCAATTGCAGCTAACTTAATTAAGAGAGCACCAAATGTACGTATTGCTTTAGATTTTTCAGTAGATGATCCTGAAAATTATGATGAAATGAGCTTGAATCGCCCGTTTTCTTATAGGGAATTTCAAAATGCATTAAAAAGAACGAAAAACAAATCCCCTGGCATTGACAAGATAAATAAGAAAATGTTGTCTTGTCTTTCCGACGAAAATAAATATAAAATTCTAGACTTATTCAATAACTTATGGGCGAACACGATTGTTCCAGAAAGCTGGAGAATAGCGAAGATTATTCCTATTTTAAAACCTAAGAAAAATGCAGCAGAGATCACATCCTACAGACCCATCGCGTTAACATCAGTATTGGGAAAGAATTTCGAACGGATTATTCTGGACAGGCTTTTGCGGTATTATTTGGAAAAAAGATTTTTCTCTCCTTTTCATGCTGGTTTCCTCCCGTTCAAAGGCTGTGACAGCCTATCTGCAGCCCTACTCAATAAAATTTTAACAGCCAGAGCTCATAAGAAGCTCGTGTATGGTATGTCTTTTGATCTAAAGGCTGCGTATGACAACGTATGGCATGACGGCTTAATGCTTAAAATATTACAATCGGGGATTAAGGGTAATATTGCCCTGTGGATCTCACATTTCTTACAAGAAAGGAAAGCATTTTGTATCATGGAGAGGAGTGTCTTCCTCACTTTTTAAGCACGAAAGGGGCGTACTGCAAGGAAGTGTCCTTTCTCCGTTGCTCTTCACACTTTTTATGAATGACATATATAGTATCTTACCCAATGATGTTTTTTGCTTTATATATGCGGATGACATTTTTTTATTAGTAGAAGAAAATAATATCGAAGCGATTAAAAATAAGATGCGGTTCTGTGTTACTAAACTGGAAAACTGGTGCGATGAATGGCATATGGATATTGCACCTCAGAAAAGTAATATTATAAACCTCTCATCTCGAAAATAGTCAGTGGGGTTTGTAGTCCTTTTTCGTGGTTGTAGTATCCCTTGGTCCAATAATGTTCGCTATCTTGGCATTCAGTTTGCTTCAACCTTGTCTTTCCGTTCACGTATTGACCAGATCAAAACTAAAGTCTTTAAAAAGTTAAATGTGATCAAAAGTTTGGCCGCTCCCAGATGGGGTGCTAACGCATCCAATTTGATAAAAATTTGTAATGCGTGCATCACACAATCCATTGAATTTGGAGCGCATACGGTTGGTATGACTAATAAAGCTGGCCTTGCAGCTTTGCAAACGATACAGAACAACATCCTTCGTTTTGCTCTTGGTCTCCCACGGAGGAAAGCTATTCCAATTTTATATAAAATTTCAAATGAAATAAATATGAAACTTAGGTTTGAAAAGAAAAACGTGATATTCTTTGTTAATCAGTTCTCAGCCCGCGAATACACAGAAATTTCGAGATCAATTTCCGAGGTGAAATCTGTAATCTCTAACCGCATTTTCCAAAGACTCCCCTGCGGAAGTACATTAGAAGAATATTGCCGTAAAAAAGCCTGTTCCTGGACCATATAATCTCGATTATGGTTCTGGTTAGTTGGGATGATTGTAAGCATTTTGCTATAAAGACCCATGACTTCAGCTTCCAGCAAAGGAGCTTAGTTCCGACTATCATTAAACGTTTGTTCGCCGAGTTCAAATCACAGCTACCCCCAAATCAAATTATCCTGGCCACAGAGGCATCCGAGAATGAGAATTCTACTGCGGTGGCGGCTATCAACTGCTCCTCGAATGTTGTCATTAAGGGAACGGTTCAGAGCATTAACTCTGTGTTTTCAGGGGAGGGTTTTGCCATAGCTCTGGCGGTAATGAACTTTGTCAAAGAACATAAAAATTATATTTTATTGACTGACAGTTTATCTAATTTGACAGCCCTGAGATGCCTAAACTTCCATTCTCCCAGAAGTGCTCTTTTTGTGGCCCGAGTTATATTTGAGGCCTTTGTTGCTACTGGCGATAGGCGAGGATCGAACTCGCAACCTTTGGGTTCGTAGCCGAGTAACAAGACCACTAGACAAAAGAAATTTCTCATGTCTCGTTGCTGTTATCTGGCTTATAAAGCGTCAACACATTACTCCCCCTTCAGTGCGTCGGAGGTGAGACGAACGATTTTTTGTCCTGTTTTTGCTGTTATTAGTGGTGATATATTGGCTGTTGCGCCTAATCCATTTTTTTTTATTGGCTGATTATTTATCAGCTTCCTTTATTTATTGGCTGATTATTTATCAGCGTCATTTTTTTATTGGCTGATTTTTTATCAGCTTCATTTATTTATTGGCTGATTATTTATCAGCTTCATTTATTTTTTGGCTGATTTTTTATCAGCTTCATTTTTTTATTGGCTGATTATTTATCAGCTGCATTTTTTTTATTTATTTCTGGTAGAGGGCGCCACAACAGTTGTATGAAGTTTGCGTATTTTCGTCATCGGGTCACCAATGTTGCTACTGGCGATAGGCGAGGATCGAACTCGCAACCTTTGGGTTCGTAGCCGAGTAACAAGACCACTAGACAAAAGAAATTTCTCATGTCTCGTTGCTGTTATCTGGCTTATAAAGCGTCACCACACCTTAAAGATATGTTCCTCATTAGAGCTGATATACACTCCTGCCCACGTGGGAATTGCAGAAAATGAACGGGTTGATGACTTAGCTAAGCAAGCTTTAACTTCTAATACCTGTGACTGGATCTCGCCCGACGACACCAGTTCGGTATACGCTAAAATTGTACGACATAAACAAAACTTAGAATGGGTAAATTCTAAATACTATGAAAAATACAAATGGCTTGATGCTTTCAATTTTAAAAAACTCAATTTATCTAGACGTAATGAGGTCTTAATTTTTCGATTAATATCTAGGACTCTTCCAGTCAATGCAGTTCTTCATAAAAGTAGGCTCATTGAATGGAAATTGACACTCTCTAGAAATCGACCAGACCATGTCAACCTAAATGAGTACAATCACAGCGCATCAAAAAAAAAGCATCACGCTGATGTGAACTGCACTGTGATTGGACTCCTAAAGGTTGACATGAGCTTGCCGATGCTTCCATTTATCGCTTATGTTTACATTAGACTGCGAGATCCATTACATTAGATCTTTGCTCTGAGTATAATATATTCTGGTTATCATATAAGAATATTCTGGTTTATTCTTAAATTCCTTTCTACTGAGTTTTAATAATGACATATCTAAATTAAATACTAAGAATTATATGAATATTAATTCAGATAAAATAACAAAAATGCATAAAACAATTTGTGTTTGTCAAAAGGAGGTTAACAGAATTAAAAAAAATGAACTGTTTGTAAAAAAATTCATAAATTAAATAATTTTTTAAGACAGACACAAATTTAATGGAAAAATTTTAAATTACTACACAGTATTAAATATTACTTAAATAATAATTGTAATTGTTTTCTTAAAACCTTCTTGAAAGCCAGGAATACAATAGCTTTCAATACTTATTCTGATTTTACTGCCGTTTATCTTCGTTAAAATTTCTAAAAATGCTATAGACAGCATGGAAATAATTTTTTAAATGCTTGTTACAAGATTGAAAGTATGAGGGAAAAAACATTTTCGTCTCATTTCACACTTATCTGGATAAACAATAATTTAATAATACAAATCCCGCTCTTTGGCTTCCATCTATAATGTAAATAAACACGTAATTTTCTAACCAATCACAATACAGTAAGTAGCAAAGCATATCGACGAAGAAAGAAAGCCTATGATTGGACTCAAAAAGGTTGACATACAGAGAGTCGATTTCTAGATTGTGGTTCGTTTCCTATGAACGAATGTCTAATCAGATACGGTTTGGCGTTCTGGAGTGAACAGTGTGAGACACTGACTTTATTTCAAATTAAGTTACTTTTGTATTTTTTTCTTTCGTAATTAATGATGAATGAAAACGCAGCTGATGGAGGTAAGTTCTAATTATTAGCTTTCTTTCTCCGAATAATAGAAAATATAAAATTTACACGATTTTAGAAACTGATGTATGTAGATTGATTTAAAATTTACGTATGGGTGCTAAAGTGTTGAATTATTTTGGGGCAATATTTTGCCGAAAGTAATCGTGGCAATTTTTAGTGCAATCCTAAAAGCTGTTTGCTATATCTGCTAATCCATGATGGCGGACTTTTGGCGAGTTCCTGGACGATTAGCATGATTTTGACGTGCTTGGCGGGAAACTGCATACTTATAATATGTTTTACCCAATTATTAAAATCCTATTAAAGTTAATTGCTGGATTTCCGAAATATCTCTTCTAAAAAATAATGTTTCATTTTGAAACAATTTATTGATAATTATGTTGGTGTTAAAAAAAAAAAAAAAACTTGTCATCTGTTAAATAATTTATTAAGATTTTAGCACCTCTTAATTTTTTATATATGCTAGACAAAAACACTACAGTGTAGAAATAAATAAAATAGGAAAAAAAAGCTTCTGCACATCTTGAACTTAATTTTTGAAGTGCTGAAAACAAAGTTGTTAAACAACAGAACACAACGAAAATTTTTGTGAAGAAATATGAATGAATAAATAATATGAAAAAATAATCCAGAATTGAATTTTTAATAAAATATCCAAAAATGTGATACTTGATTGATAGATAAATCATGTTTAGAGGCAATTACATGGAATAAAACATGCGGAGAAAAACTGCACATATAAAATCTGCACATATTAACTCTTTGTTTTCTGTAATTTTTTTCATATACATAAAATAAGTGCCAAACCATATACTAATTAAGGTAATTTATATCTAATATTCTTCAAATATGAAAGTAAAACTTTTCGGTGCCTCCGTATTAACGCCACCGCAACTACAGATTTGGCGGTTTTCAAGTGCTGCCAATCATTTTCAAAATACAACGCCAAACTGCCAAATCTGTAGCTGCGGTGGCATTAATACATAAGAGCCAATTTTTTAAAGATAGAATAACTGAATTTTACAAATATTTGCTGCCTTGATTTGAAAACATTAAAAAAAGGCTTACAAGATTTTCTTGTAACTGACAACAGTTATTTTCACTTTTAAAAAGAAACAAATCTGTTGTCAAATCCTGAATTACTGACATTCACCTTGAATTAATTTTGAAAGTAGTCATGGTAAACAGTGGTCTTTCCCCAAAATAAGAAAAAGTGTTACGGAGAAGATATGACATGTGCCAAGAAATTAACATTTATTATATCTTCTTCCATTTTTTTTAATGCTCTGTTTTTAATTTCTAGTGATATTTCTGTAAAAACTGAACTTCAGGAATTTTATGGCCCAAGTAAATTTGAATATAGCTTATGTGGCCTATGTAGCAGTTGAGGCTGATAGATTTGGTTTAAACTTTTCATAGATCTTTCTGTACAGCATAAAATTCATTTGAAATTACACTGAAATTCCAATGGGTAATTTTTTTATTACAAAATGCAAGTATGAAAAAGAGAATGTATTTCAAAGAAGAACTGTTTACCAAGGAAGTGAAAAATAAATAGGATACAAAATTTCCAATATTTCTAATCAGTAAATGCTATTTTAATTTTAAATTTCCTATATTTCCTAAAACATGAAATACAAAAGAGCTGATAGATTTTTATCATATTTTGAGTAAAATAGATTTTATATATTGTCTTGATAACAAAACTATGAAATTATAAACACAATAGGCCAAGGACTAAAGACCTAAATGCATACTTCACTATAATGTGGAATATTATACAGAATGCGCCATATTTTGCACATATATGCCAATTCTGAAGGTAAAACACCCATTTCTCATTATGTTAAATTTGACAAATTAGAAGAGCACACTGCATTTTTAAAGAATATTATTTTTGTAAATTTCAGTGAAGATATACATTTATAAAGTAGGATCTTTCTGTTATATATATGCTTATGTAATTTGCATATAAAATTCACTGATTTTTAAGGAAAAAACTATTTTCTTATATGTCTTTGTCTACTTTCAATAAAAAATTTTCAAAATTTGTTACTTGCATTTTATAGTGGTTCCATGATTTTATTGCTCAGCAATCAAAATATATCAGCAGTTGTATTTTGGTGTAATATGACCTATGGCCACTTTAAGATCTGACCTGTATACCTATGGAGGGGGACACTAAAAAATGGAAGTACCAGAATTTATATATCAGTTAAAATATTTAAATATAATTATTAAATATTATATTTAATTTTAAATATAATTATTAAATATTATATTTAATTTTAAATATAATTATTAAATATTATATTTAAATATTATATTAAAATATTTAAATATAATCAGTAATAATAAGTAAAATTCTTACTTATTATTACTTAAATTACTTTTCTACTTTTGTAACATCCCACATATAAGGACATCTTTTAGATCCCTGCTTATCATTTCTATTAAAAAAACAATTAGGAATTTCCCAAAGCCTGCAGTTATATCTTGTAACTGTATGTGGTGGTTTGCAAAATAAGGATAAGAGCAACAGATTCATAAAAAAAAAGGCCTGATTCATTTTTTACTGAAAGCAGGGCCATCTTTCATACTGAGCTAATTAGGCTGTGTTGCAGGCATACTATTGATCCAAAGGTTTCTGAAAAGTCATTAAACCACCTTTTATTTTGATTTTGAATTAAATTTTTTTTAAATTTTCATTGGGAAATTTAAATAATTACTGGGATAGAAAAACAATAGTCATTAAGAAATCTAAGTTAAATGATTTAAGTGCTTTCTGCTTAAAATGTCAATTTAGAAAATTTGGATTAAGTTAGATTATTAATGTATTTGTCATAATCTATGTATATAAAATTGAATTAATATTCGTATCTCTTCGTAGAATCGATACATTTTACACATATTATTTATAGCATAGAAGAAATAACTAAGCTGTTATAAAGTTGCTGTGTCACCCTAAAAGAAATGAAATAAAAGTAAAATGGCTTTACATTTTTTCTGCTAGAACTTCATATAATAAATCATGCAAAAATTATTTTTTCATCTTAAAATTAAAAAAAAAAGCTTTTTAATGACACCACTTTTGTTTTTGAATGACTTTTCCTCAAATTTAATTGAATTTTTCAATTTTTTATTTTATTATAATTCTTTTTCTGTTGAAATTAAACCTATTTTCCTTTTTATTTGCATAGATCTCTTGTACCTATGATTTCATTACACGTCAATACATGCTACTAATAGGTACTTTTTTATGTGCTGGCTTTTGTATTTACCTGTAAAAACAGTCTTTTAAAACTGCCATAATTTCTTTTACTGTTTAACTTAGTTTTGTTTCATATTCGAGTATTTTTATATCTTTAAGGCACCCAGTTGGCATATCATGCTTTTTAATGACGGTTTTTATTTTGAATAAGATTTTATTTTACTATCATAATTTTGTCAGTTTTTTCGTAACAATCAGACATTTTTATTGCACAGGTTTCAAAGTCATAGCTTTTTAACATGTCATTGGATATTCTCTTCTAGTATTAACAAACTGCAAATATTTGGCCTCTGTTTGATTTCATAGAATTTAGAAATGTACCCTCCTTCCGTTAACGATTAATATTGTATCATTAAGACTAAAAATTCAAATACTGGATTCTGAAACTTTAACATTAAAGAAAAATATGAATGTATCAACTTTTAAAATAATACATACTTGAATATGATTACAAAATCTACATAAACTAAAAATATTTCCTTAAAAAATTTTTCATACATGACATTCGGCTGAATGCATGCTGCTCTATGAAAATTATTACATTTAGCATTAACTGAATTTTGTAAATATTAATGTTTGGTTCTTAATAGCATTAAAGATTTCTGTATCTGTTTTTCTGTCAAGTATTAAATCAGAGAAATATCTAATATCTGAAAAAAATTTAGATTGTTCTTTTTATAAAATTGTTAATTTTTGAAGTTAAAACTAAATATCACTTCAAGTTGAAAATTCTAAAAGAAGTAAAGAGTTAGAGATTTATAACAACAATGGCTGTTATCTCCTGGTTCCAGATATAGAGAGCAAGAAATTTTATCTATTGACACAAAAACGTGCACACAACACACACAATCAAAATGAAGTCGGTTCAGTCAGTCAGCAGTTGCAGAACAGCTTCACTGATATGATTCAGTTTATATTCAGGTTTCTAAGATTCAAATGAATGAACTCTGTATTAAAGAGTTCACGCAACACAGAGTGATGATTGGGTTAGAGAGACCTAAAGAGGCTGTAACATAATGTGATCAATGAAGTTAGTAGATATATCATTGTTTGAAAAGAAACTTGAAGATTGGTTTTGTTTGCAGTTATTTTTCCCAAAACATTTTTGAAGGAGACAGCTTGTTTCTAGAATTAAGGCCTGAGAGAATTATGTGTTCAATATCATTAATCTTGTTATACTCATGACAAAGGGGATCATTTTAGAGGTTAAAAAGATTAAAAAGTCTTCATGTTATAATTGTTTTGCTGATTAGTCTGGCCAAAACATCTTCATTTTGATTTCTGGATCAGAAAGAGAATGCTTCAATGGTAGGAATGTATCCTAATGAAATAATATATATATATATATATATGTATATATATATATATATATGTATATATATATATATATATATATATATATATATATATATATATATATTGATAATTATTGATTGTAATTTGATGTGCCATTTTTTTAAGGCTTGAAATAATATCTTCAGGGAGATCCATTCAATCTCAGGTGTATTTTCTGTAACTTCTTTGGTTGAACGATCTGCAAGTTCTCAAGTTGGCCTTGTTTCTATCACAATTAAATATTAGGGGAGGACAGCCTTTACTGCAAAAAATCCTAGATATTTCATTTCAATCAATCACAAAAATAAATATTTTGCCAAATTCCAGAGTAATAACTTAAAACAAATAACTGCTGGTGAAGCTGTATATACAGTGGTTAATATTTTATAAATTAAAATGCATTTGTTTATGTCAATCAAATAAATAATTATAGAAGTGTTATATAAAGTGCAGAGTGTTTATGTGTATAATACTGATTTATGTATTTTGATTTTTAAATAATAATTCTATAAGCAGAAAAATTTTAAAATTTCTAAATAAAATATAACATGTTTATACATGTTTTATTATGTCAATTTAAATACTCAGTACATTGTTATATTTTTGCATTAAATATATAGAATAAAATAGAAAACATTTTTTTTCTTAATGTATCTTTTAAAATTTTTCATATATTCAATAAGTAATTCAGTTTTGGGAAAGTATTAATTTATAAAATTGTAAGGCATTAATCAGAAAATAGTTGGCACTTTCCTTTTCCATCCTCAATGAATTTTATGTGGTAGATATTCATGTTATACTGTAAGATACTGAAATTCCTAATCTATGTTTGATGGGATAAATTTTAATAAAGTATTGTAGCCAATTTAAAATTTGTTAAAATGGTCATGATTAGAATGTGTTTTAATTTTATGAAAAAAGGAAAAGAAAAAAATACATGTATAAGTCTTTTTTAATGTCCTATTAAAATAGTTTTCCTGGTCTGTTGAGAAATAAAATTTTTTGAAATCCATTATTAAGTAAAATATTTTTGTCAGTTTTCTTTTTTTAACATATAATTTATTCTGTTTATTTAGAGGAAGAAAGAGAAAGTTTAGTTGTTGCTATAATTGATTTGAATCCATCCCCACAGATGATAAAAGATGGAGAAGTATGTAAAAGTGCATTGTTTTTTTCCTGCCTTTTGGTTTTAGACTAGCATTTCCTGATATTTTGAAATATATATATAAGCTCTTTTTATCATACTAATTTTTTATACTATAGTAATCATTAAATTATTTATATATTATTGTTGCTTTTCTCTATATATTTTAAATTTCATAAATTTAATACAAAATTAGCAATAAATAGAGACTTACAACTTTGTGAAATAATCTGCAAGATTTATTAAATTTGATGGTACTGATACATTCATTGTTTGTCATTGGTGAAAATTAGTATTAACTGCATGTCATAGGGGAATTTAGTTAGATTTTATTTTTGAAAGAATCTGTTAGTGTGTAACCTTTGGCAATTTTTTACACTATTAATTGTTGATATGCAATTATTATTAGCTACCAGTTTGAGTGATGCAATTTCAAAAGAGGTTCATGACTAAATCGACAGGATATAATACAGTTAAGCAAATAGGTGTTCATTTTTTTAATTCTATAATACATTCAACTATCTTTTTCTATAATCTTTCTTTAATAACTATAATTTTATTACCATTCTGGAAAAATTGATTTTAGCTAAATCGTATGTGTATGGAATGATGCAACAACTTTGCAAGTAAAATTCTTGAATTATTGGGTTAAAGTTATAGTGGTATAAATATCTTTGTTAAAAATAGTTTTAAAAGATTAAACTAAACTTAATTATTTTATAATTAATTTGTTTATTAAAAAATAATTAAGTTTAAAATTTCCATCAATTATAGTTCACTCCTATGTTAAATTTGGATCCATTCCTGAATGATGTTGTTCCTTTTGTGATACATAAGCATCTGGACAACAAAGAAAATGTAACTTACATAACTTAAATTTATGCAATTGATATATGATTTTACTGGAAAAAAAGTTAATAAATAATGTATAGAGCGAAGCAACGTTATGTTTTTCAGCTTTATGATATCTCAGAAAGGTTATAAATGAATCTTAAATCCAGCTTTATTTTCTTATGTATTGAAATGAGTATCATTTCTATTATGACTGCATCAAGTATTATAAGTTTTATTAATCTGCATTTTTACACTTGGATTTATACTGAATTATAAATGGCTTTTTAAAAGAACTTTTAAAAGTGAAATTGTAAAAAAATTGTTGTTTAATTTAAGCTTTAATGATTTTTGTCAGTTTTTAAAATTTTTTTTCTTTATTACATTTTTATTTCACACTTCATTTGTTTCATGTTTGTAAAGTTGGAATTTTGCAAATTTTTCAGTTTTTATTTTTAATCTTTTAAAACTAATTTCTAAATTTGTAACCTATTTATGTTTTCAGTGGCAATGCTCTATTTTAATACTCCATATCTTAATTATTAATAAATTAAATCTATCTTTTGTTCTGTATAAAGGTTAAAACTAGAAATAAATTACCAAAGAAGAAAAAAAAGAAAAAAAGAAAAAAGATTTTAGATTGATTTTTAAAAATGAATTAAAACATTTTTTTAGTTTATAACAGTGAAACTTAAAATATTATTTTTCTTTAAACTGGGTTGCCACGGCACTGGGAAAACCAGAAAAATATAGGAAATCTAAAAATTATCTTAAAAAACTGGGAAATTGGAAAATTTCAAATAAAAACTGGGAAAACAGGGTGTTTTAAGTTTCTTAGTTCATTCTTTTTCCATTTAAAAATTGCCGATCCCTAAACATTGTAAGAATAAAATATTGTAAAGATCTAAAAAGGAAACAGTACTATTTGTGATTGTATAACCTCAGAAATTTGCCCATTTTCTACTAGCTCTCCCCCCCCTTTTTTTTCTTGTATAGATCAGTCCAATTTCCTTTTGAGGAGGCAATTGTTTTTTCCTATAAGATTCCCGAATTTCGACTAATGGCATGTGCAAGAGTGCTGAAACTGTATAAGAGAACAGAATAAATTTCCTTGTAGGGAATAGCAACATTTAATTTGTCGAGGCTTTGTAGCAGTGTTTAGCTGCTCATACATGAATTTATTGAATAGTTTGTTTATTATTTGAGAAATTATGACCTTATTCAGAGTAGATAAGAGTTTTTTTAAAACAATGAGCTGCTCAAAATCCGTATTTAACACTGATTGGTTTGATAAAAAATCTCAATTCTGATTTTGCTGAAGAGCTTGATTTTTCTTTGTTAGAGACGTTTTGCAAAATCTGTTTGCTGCATACTGCTCTCTTTGTATGAAGATAATAAGCTTAAATAGTAAGAATTTTTATGTAAAAATTTCTGTAAAATTTTAGATCTCAGTACTTGTAGACTACACATGATCCATAGTATATTTCATTGTGGTCATAAATCTATTGGATAGAAAGTAGATTTTACTTTTAGAACAATATTTAGAATGTTTAAAGATAATCCTGCTGAATGTGCTAATTTCGTGGAAGTTGCAGATTCTTCTAAATTTTTATTAAAGTTTTGTTCTGGTTAAAAAATATCAGTGTTTGTGAATGTGCTCTAAAATAAAACATGAAAAATTATTTAGATTTCAGTTAAAAAAAAAAAAAAAACTTTGCCTGGATCTGTCTTGAGTGATAATATAAATGCTTGTCAGAATAAATTGATTTTGACTAAAATTTGCTTCTCTTAAGCCATTTCTTTGAAAAATTCAGAAATTTGAACCAATAGTGCCTTTCTTATATGAAAATCTTTTCATTTTTGTTAAACAGTTAATAAAAAGTATTGTCAAAAGAAGCAAAATCATTATAACACCTTACTTTTGATAGAGCTAGATGATCCTAAAAAATCTAAAGTACTGATATTGGAATAAAATAGCAAATCAACCTTTTTAGCAGAATGCTTTATTTTTATGAAAAATATTATAAAAAATTATTTGAATGCATGCTAGATCCTGAATGCTGTTTGCATATTCTCTCTTATACTGCATATATGTGCAGGTAAAATGTAGGGAATTCTTTTTCCAGTTTTGAATGGCAATCTTATTAAAACATATATTTAAAGAAAAGATTCTTAATTGCTTTTTACATAATATAAATAATATATTGAAGTATATTAAAAGATAACCTATTTGCATTTTTGAAAAATAAACCACATATAGTAGTTTAGCTTGTTTACCAGAAATGTTGGTTATGTCTTTCAATGAAATGTCTTATACATAGTTTGGTATTTATGATTACTATTTCAAAATCAGTTCTGAAGTTTATTAATCAATTAAGTTAATTAAATTTTGGCTCCATCTGATAGTGAATATGAGAAAAATTTATTTCTAAATACTGTAATAATAATAATGTATTCTTAAAGATTTGAAAGAAGAAAATAGTTAAAATCTCTTTACTTTTTAATGGTTTATATAAGAGTGTTATTAAAATTTGCTTTTTATTTCATTTATTTTCATAAAATATGTCAAAAACTAAATGTAATTTTACTAAATTTTTTTTTACAGTGTATTGTGCCAAAATGTTTGGATGCTCTCATAGCTTTTTGCTGCTCCCATGTGATGCTGAATCCATTAAACAAACTTGCTATCATTGGTTGTCACACTAGGCAGAGGTGATTTCCCTAATGTTTTTATTCCACGATGTATATTTTCTTTGTGTGAATCACTGGTCTTGGCTTTGTCCTGCTTTTTTCTAGTCAAACCTTATCAGTTTCATTCCTTGTCTCTTGCGAGATTTTAACTTGGAAAAACTATAGAGAATTGTAGTGGTTAAACATAAAAATTATGGGTTGATCATATTTTATAATCAAAATTTATATTATCTATTGTCTTGTAAAATATTAAGTTTATTAAAAAAGAATATTCACATCATTGTTTTTTGTTTTTGTTTTTTCTTAGCTCAATAAAGATAATAATAGTAGTAAATTCTAAGTAAATAATTATTCAGAAATAGTTATTCTTCCAATTTCTTTCTGCTTGAATTTTTCTTTCTTCCAATATATAAAAATATTCTTTCACTTTTCCAAAAAGGTGGAATAATTTACATCAACAATATATTTAATTAGCTGATGTTCTTCGGTATTGCCAGGTTTCATCAAAATTATCTTAGCCATTTGGATTTTAATTTACAGAAGTTTCAAAGTTTTTAATATCTCTTCTAGCATTTCTTATTTCTGAACTACATATGTAGTGTTGTGCTAATTACCACTGCATATACATTTTTTTTTTCAGAAATTAGGTTTTATTTTGAAAATTTTTAATTTGTAACACTTGCAAAGTTGAGTTGAAACTGTATGGTATTAATCCCGATGGCATGCTATTTTTCTTTCATGTTTTCCAAAAGCAGTTTTTATATGTGTGTGTTATATACTTACTATAAAATATCATAAAAAAAAATTTGTATTTAAAGATAATTCTTATATTTAAATTTGGTAATGCTATGTTTTTGGGAGCATGAAATTTAACATGTTACAGACTGGTTGCAAATTTTTAGTTTGCTTTTGATATTCATTGAAATTGAGGTTTTATTACTATTTCCAGTGCCTTTTTATATCCACTTCCATCTTCATCAGAATTTGAAGATTTTAGACCTTCTGATGGACAATATGAACTCTTTGCCAACATCAAAAATGCAGTGCATACTAATGTGAAAAAGTTAGTTCTACAAAGTAAGTTCTTAAAAATATCTATTATATTGATAAAATATTCATGTGTAATTATTCACAGAATAACTCATGAAGTGCTTTTTATATCAATTTCCTTGCTCATCCATGCGATGGACAAAATGAACTTTTTAATGAATATATTAAGAATATACTGCATGCTATTGTGTAGATGAAAGATAAATGAAGAAATTATAAAAAGAAGTATTACTATAAAATGTTTCTTGGAAATAAATGTGAAAATAGTTTTCTTATATTTACATTTGTTTTAATTTTGGAGAACTTTTTGTGATTTAACTGTACTTGCATAAGTCTTTATTAATGTGCAAAATTAACAGGGAAAATGATTGAGCTAATTTATTTTAAAGTTAACCTTTTAATTGAAACATTATGTAATTCCTCAAAAGTAATTGCTTTATTAAAATTTTATGCACATTAAGTAAAAAAAAAAAAAAAAATAGAAACTAATTATTAAGGTATTTAAAATAAGTAAAAGATAAAATTTATGTTATGCATAGATACATTTCTGCAAATCATAAGTTATTTATTTCTTAGATTGCTAACTCTCCTCATCCCCCTCTCATATTTACAATGCTACCAGTTATGTGCATTTTGCTTCTAGTTTTTTGCATTGTCAAACTTAATTACTCTCTTTGCCAGATACCTCTGCAGCTCTAGTTTGTTTTGTTAATTGTTGATTTACAACTTTTCTCTTTGCAGATAATGAAGAGGAAATATATACTGAATCACTTGTGGCTGGAGCAATGACCATGGCTTTATGTTGTATCCTTAAAAAATGTTTTCTCTTTATTAGTTAAGGCTTTTATGTGTGCTTATATAGTTTTAGATTTGTGTATTTTGTAAAAACCTTTCAGTTATGCTGGGGTGAATATCTATAAATTCATTTTGTGTTTATATTTAACTGATATTAAGATATACATCGGTTAAGAAAACAGCATATCATTGAAAAAAAAATTCAGGCCAGAATCTTGGTAAGTATTTTAAAAATGACTTGTAATAACATGTATTTGTAATGTGCCATTTAATTCTACTGATACTAATTGTGGCTCTACTCATTTTCTTCAGATCGTGTCTGCATCTGGTGATAGTGCTTCACAATATATGAATTTTATGAATGTTTTTTTCACTTCCCAAAAAGAGGTATTTTGAGTTGAATTACTGCATGTTTTTAATTTATAAAATATATTTTTTAATTTTGCATTTCAAAATTATTAAAAGAATTTAGCCTTATTTAGAGAATATACGATAATACCATTAAAATGTTATGATGTTGCTTACTACAATGAAAATATGTGTGCTAAAAAATTGTGGTTTTATATGGCTCCTTATTTTCTTCTTTCATTTTGAATATTTCTATTGTTTGTTTTGGAAGATAAAACAAATTCAAAATTCGGTAATGAATTCAGAATAAATAGTTTTTAATAAATAGTGATTAGTTATTATTAATTCATTTTAATGATATAAATTTTAGATATTATATTTTTATTGATATGCAAAAGAAATGTTATTCAGCAAGCTTCCATTTATAGAGTGGCCAGCATTACTGCTTTTTGAATTTCTCTGACTTTTCCCTGACATTTCCATTTTTTTTTTTTTTTTAATTTTCCTGACAATTTTTGGATGTTTTTTATATCTTCAGAACCATGTTACTTTATTTTATTCTCTTTAAATATTATGCAATTATTATCTTAACTTTATTTGAAAAATTATTCAACTCTTTTAACTAAAATCCATGTAAAATAAAATTTAATTCTTAGGAGAAAAAAAAAACATTTCCACTTATTGAATTTCAGATAAGCTTCTATTATGTAAAACCCTTTCCTTTTTTGCAAATATATTTACCAACTATAGAAGATACATGCCTATTTAGCCAACCAATCATATCTCGGAATTGTTTGTCTAATTAACTTTTTAAAAAATGCAGTACAAAAATATATGCACAGTGACAGAGTGCTTAAGAATAAAATTATTTGTTTCCTTCCAATAGGATCTACCCTTTTCATACTGTTTACCAACATAACAATCGGAACTGAATAATAATTTTACTAACAGAAAAAAAAATATTTACAAATACAAAATGAAATCTCTACATCAAAATAAGAAAAATTCTTCAATGATATCATTACTTCATTGACTTTTAGCTCACCAACTATAATAATAATAAAAAAAATCACTTGCATATTGGCTCAATGTTTAATCCATAAAATAGAGAAAAAAGTGGAAAATTGCTCATTATCATTTTTTTTTTCCTTTACTGCATAAGAAGAAAAATGTATTAGAAGTATAAATTTCAAAAAAGATAGTATAAATGATTTTTGTAAATTTTTGTGACAAAAAGTTTCATGTGCATCAAACTATATAAGAAAATGGCCACCCTTCTCTTTTTTAAAAAAAATTACATGACGCATGTTTGCATATAATGTATCGAATAAATTAATTTCTTTAATATTCTTTTTAAATTATAGAGCATTTTGTTGAATGCATGGGAAATTTTACACGAACACAAATTAAAGAAAAAAGTTAAAAGAAAATATTGGCAATGATGTCCTTTTCATATTGTGCATAGCTTCCATTCATATGAAGAATTTTAAAATCCATTTTCATTTGTTTAAAAATAAACAAAGAAAATTGTTTTATGGAAATAATAGTAATAACATCCATTACTTCATAATTCAACAAAAAGATCTCCAAGAAGAGGAAAAAAATACTTATTGTAAAATACTTATTTAATTTAGATAAATTGTTTTGCAATTCAATATTTTACAACCTGTTTTGAATATTAATACCCAAAATTCATTCTTTCTCTTTCATAACACATAATATGATCAATTTAACATTTGAAGAAAGAAAAGGTAGGAAAGGGGAACAGCTCCATATGTATCTTTTTAAATAAAAGAAGCCTATTAAAGCTTTAAAACATAGCAGGAGCTGGGCTTCAGTTAGGCTGCCTTTTTCCATTGTATGCAAAATCAATTTCGCTAATTATGTCAATAACTTATCATTCTGAAAAAAAGAACCAAAACTTTTGGTGAAAATATTATATATTTATAGATATGTACAATAAATTAGATATGGAGATTAATCTGTCTTCCATAGTCTGTTTTAAACTATTAGTAAAAGTTTGATTTTCATTTATGGTCGTTTCATTCTACTTATGAAAAAATATCAACAAATTATCATTTTTGATAAAAATTACTGATTTATATATAAAAAAAATGTCCAGTTTTATAATAAATTTCAATAATTTTTCCCAACCTCCCAGAATTTCATGGTGAACTGGCCAGCCTGATTTAGCAGCATTTTCGACAGAACTTTGAACAGTATTGGTTGCTTACTTTCATGCTGCGAAAGATATTCCTATTTCAGTTATGATATTTTTTTAAAAAGTATTAAAGTTTTTTCTAAAGTTTATTTAAAGTTTTGTGGCTTGTCATTAATTGATGTTTCAAGAAAATTTACTTAATCGATTGTAGGTTCTTGTGCACCCCTACTAATATTGTTTTGTGCGTTACCTTCTTGATCAGAAGGTACAAAACTGTTTGATTTTCTCAACTTTGATGAAAGCATTGTGTTTGCTGCATATTCTATGAAATATGATATATTATAAACTATTACAAAATGTAATGAAGGTACTACAATGAATAATTAAGAAACTTAAGAAATGAGATTTGCTTTTGGAACAAAAAGAATTCAGTTTCACAAATATGTTACAGATTATGTTTTTACAAAAGTATGTCATTAAAACTATGATCCTAATATTAAATCTGTTCATAACAAGATGATATGCTTATATATATATATATATATATATATATATATATATAGTTAGGGTAATATGTTGTAGTTATTAAAGTGAATATGCGAGTTCCAATCAAATTTTTATCATACTTTTATAACATAATTCACAAATTTCCATTTAATAATCTTTTTAGCTAATGGAATTGTGAGACTTAATTAAATAGAAACTTGATGGTAATTTACAATATCTATTTATTTTCTAATTTTATTTTTTTATTTGTTATGCATTTTAGTTTTTTTATTGATTTGTTCCAGGGAGTTTTAATAGATGCATGTGTAATAGAGAAAGATTCTGGATTATTGCAGCAGGTAATTTTCTCACTTATTCTGATGTATATCTTTCAATGTAACATGTTTGCCTTTCATTTTGAAATTATTGATGTATAACAGAAGTTTAATGGAAAAAAGAAGTTTCATTGGATATGAGTATTATTTTTATTCAAAAATAAATTAATGATAGGAATTAATGCCATTTTTTTTTTCTTAAATGAGACTGCTTTTGACTGCTAATTTCCTCACATGATCAGATAAAAGATAAAATATATATTATGTGATCTTAACACCTAAATGCTGTGATCTAAGCATCAAATTTTGGGTGAAGTCTTTTATTGCAAACTTTGTCAAAATATATGAATCCGATAAGACTCAAAAACTACTAGATAGATAAAATCTGATGTGTAGTTTTATCTCCTGTGTTGTAAATATGTATCAGTTTCTAAACAAAACTCTCTGATAGTTGATTGTATGTCTCTCTATTTACATCATGTGATTACATTAACTCAAAAATGCAACAAATTAGAAAAGCAAAATTTTGTTGTGATCAAAGTTGTAGATTAATATCAAGTTTTCAACTGAACTAATCAATAGGAAGAATCCTAGAATGATACTAGATTGTATTTTAATTGGGTAAAATTTTAATGGTCATTGCTCATTAAAACGTTTTTGCAACCATGTCGGACGTATAAATTTATCTTCATGAAACGTAAAATCTTTGTGAATGGTGTAAGTTCATGATTCAGGCAAGCATTACATAACATAGATTGGTTACTCAGAGACTTAAAATAGTATTTGGGCATAAAAGAGAAGCTTTGACAAAAGGCTTGACTTTTTGAAAATTATGAGGATTTTTTTTATTAAATCTTAATATGTATATATCATTTGTTTTTTCAGGGTTGTGACATAACTGGAGGAATGTATCTGAAAATTCAAAATGTTTCTGCCTTATTACAGTATTTATTGGTATGAAATTATTTTTTACGCCCATGTATTTGCTACTTTTATTTTAGAATGTTGATATGTTTATAGCAAGGTTGTTGTATGCAGCCCAGCAAATATAACTATTTGTACCAAAATTTTTGTAAAAATGAAAAAGAAGCAAGTGATGAAATTCCTATTTTTACATAATTAATAAAATCGAAATTAACTATGTAAAAATAGGCTGGGGAATTAAAACATTAACTAAAATTTAAAGCCTTATAAATAAGTTAGAAACAAGGCTTGAAAAATTTATATCCTCAGAAGTAGTAGTTTTTTATTTTATTTATAAATACAGAAGTAATGTCTAACAATATGCAAATGGAGGTAATTGAGACTCACTGCTGTTCAGATTTGGAAGTAAGTTGCCTTGGAAGTACTTCTCAATGCAAACAAATATTTTCATTTATAAAGGGAAGTAAATATTCTGTCAGTTTCAAAATTACTGATAATCATCTATGATAAGTTTGGTAAATATTCAATGCAAGCAAATTATACTGTGAAGTAGAAAAGATATTTGCACAAAGAAGCCAAAGATCATGAAGAAAACATTTACAGTTGGACATGTTCTTTTTTAAATTGTGTTTTTTAAGGGAAAAAAAAAGAGCTATATATATTTATATATAATATGTGTAATGATATCGCTTAATTCTAAATTAATCTAAATAAATCCTAATTAATTTCTTAATTTTTATCTTAATTTAGCCCAAGTTAACTGCATTCTAAAATGTTCTCTTATTTTCTGATCTACTTTTTTTTATTTAATTAATGCAACAGAAGCTCTTTAAAATTGCTGACATCGACAAGTTCCCATAAGTGATGGGATAAAAATTTGTCGATCTAACACATTCTTTTAAAGGATCCCTATAATCCCCTTACCTAAATCGACACATGTAAAGAAATCCCATCAGAATCTCATAGTATAAATAATTCGGGGAAAATATTTTCTGTCTCTTTTATGTTCTTCTGCTCTTGTATTGCTGGTGAACGGACGGCAGTTCTTTCGTGCTTCTTTTACATAAATTATGCCTCCTGGGATGGAATAAAAGTGGAGTTTAAAATTCGATAATGTCTTCTCTTTCTTTGACCTCTGCTTAAAAATTATGTTAACATATATATTTTACAGCCCCCTAAAATATTATTTAATTGACCTATGCTGTCATTTAAGTTTGATACCTTTCAAATTGGGAGAAGGAGATTGCTTCCATGTTTGCAGTCATGACTGAAGTCTCATCATTGCTGAATATTATGTTTTAGTTATTTATGAAATGAATTCAGGCCTCTATAAATTGACATTGCAGAATAATATGACTTCTTCGTTTTTCATCTTCTCCTTCACCTTTTTTTTATTTTTTATTTGACTTGTTTTATGTTTGTAAAGATGGAATTTCATAATCAATTTCTTAATCACTTTTATATGTTTTTGTGCTTTGAAATCAATGTTTGTGCTCTATTCTGATATTTTGAGAATTTAATTATCAGTTGATTGATTAGTTTAAATAAAGTAAAAATGCAAAAAAGTTACATAGAATTGTGGAGAAATTGATTTTAGAATTCTATATTTTATAGGAAGGGCTATAAATGAAGACTAAAAGAAGAAAATAATAAAAAAAGTCCCCCCCCTCCTTTTAAAAATAAATAATGCCATGCTTTTAAAAATTGTATTTCTTTAAAATTGAAACTTGAAATATATAATTTTAATATTTTTATGAATGAAATATGATATACTGTTTGTGTTGGTAAATAAAGTTTAAATTACTAAACTGATTTATTAAATTTGTGGAAAAAGTATTTGCACTCCAAGATTTTTATTTATTCAGAAGAAGAAAAAAAATTAATTTATTTAAAATCTAATATATGTTTATCTCTAGTGGATATTTTTACCTAACATGGAGACAAGGAAAAAAATGATTCTTCCTACACGAGTACATGTTGACTACAGAGCAGCCTGTTTCTGTCATAGAAATCTCATTGAAATCGGATATGTTTGCTCCGTCTGCTTATCTAGTAAGTATTTGTCTGTCAAAAACAAAATTTCACAAACATCTCACAAATTTCCAATTTTCAAAAGTAAAATAGATTTGAGTTTTGATTCTGTTTTCTTATACAGTTATAATTGAAAACAGTATATTGGCAATATTTTTTTAATTCAGTTTCACAGTATTTTTAAAATTATCCTGTTTATGCTGGAGGATTTCACTTGACTGAAATAACTTCCAAAAATTTTCAGTTTTCTGCTCAATTCTATTTCATTCCTAACCATGACAATGGTATTATCTATTGTTGTTGTCGTGTGACAAGTGCAATAAAAAATTAAGGAAAAAAAATGGAGAGAGGGGGACAATTAGATTGGGCCGAAAGCATGCAGAATAGGCATTATTTATGGTATTATCTATTTTTAATTGGGAATGAATTATGGTAAGGGAAACAGCCTGTATGTTTCTTTCTTGCAGCCACTTTTCCTTAGTTATTCTAAATGATGTTCTGTCCATATGTTAGTTTTTGGTGCAAAATAATACACTACAAAGTTTTTTTTTTTTTTTTTTTTTTTTTTTGTAAATTTTTATAATTGTAATCATAGTTTGCAACCCATTTAGCCATTGTGCAAATCTCCTTCCATGAGTTAAACATCCAATACTTTTCATAAATCTCATCAAAATCTGTTTGACCTCTATACTAGATTCAAATTTTTATTAGAATTTATCAGATCTTCTTATGAGGGAGAAACATTTTATTACCAACATATTGTATTCATCGAACTTTAGATGGAATTTAAGTTTTAACCTTTCCCACACATGTAAATGATATGGCCTTCCATTCAAAAAGTGCCTATTTACATTTTTCTATGCCCTACTCATCAGATCAATCATATCTAAATTTTACCTATGATCTTGAATCTTACTTTGCTTTTGCTCAAATATTTCTTTTGGTATATGATTTGATGCTTTAACACGTCTAGAATAGCTATATTTTTCATCATTTTACATTGTTAAAATGTTATCAGAATTCCTAAATTGCTGCCTTTGATGAAAATGATTAAAATATTTTTACCCTAGAATGTTTCATATACAAGAATAGAATTTCTTTTCAATTTTCCATGTGCTTTCTTACAGTCTGAAGTTCTGAAATGTTGTACAGTTATTGATATTTAGTGACAGTAGAAAATTTCTGAATTATTAATCAATATATTGATTTAATCAAAAATATATTTTATAGAAGTTGCATTATCTGAAAATTAATTTCGGATTTATTAGTTTTCGGATTCCGTAATATATATTTTTGATCATGAATTATGAAATTTATAAAAGACTAAAAAAATAGAGAATAGTAAAAATAAATCTGTAATATTCTTTTATTATAGTAGGAAAAAGTAGAAAATTATTTTTTTCATTTATAATCTAATATTTATTATAAAGTTATTAAAACATAATGAAAATACGAGTAGAATAAAACGCAAGTTAACCATAAATATGATTAAAATTTTAGTTTTCATAAAGTATATGTATCAGAATTACAAGTATATTTTGTTTTGACATCTGTATTTTATATGGAAAGTTAGTTATATGGAAAAACTTAAGAATTTTATTATAAACGAACTTCTTAGAATAAAAGAATTACTAATCTTTACTAGAATATATATTATTTTTGTAGAATATTAAATGTAGAGATAATATACAAATTGGAATGTTTGTTCTTTGAGATCTAGAATATTAATTGAAGGTAATTTTATTCATGATTTATTAATTACTGTTTAGAATATGGATAAAAATTAAGAGTTCATCAGTTTTTATATAGTTTTGTATCAGTATTATAAGGATTTTATGCTTTTGCTTTAACATCTATATTTTATATTGAAAAATTGAGTTCAGTTATTGCAATGCCTTTGCCTTACTGCCTTACAAAGTTGCCCTTTGCTGTAGATAAAATAAATTATATATATGAAAAATATTGGTGTACATCTTGAGATGCTGCAAGGACTAAGCTTCATAAAATTGAAATTTTTGCTACATTTTAAAGTTTTTTAAAGAAATAATCGACTTTTGATTTTTAACGTATAACAGTGCCGAAAAATTGCCTTTTGGTGTAGATAAAATAAATCAAAAATGTGAAAAATATTGTAGTACATCTTGAGGTGCCGCAAGGGCGTTAAAGTTTCATGCAAACACACTTTTTGGAATTTTTTGAAAGATTTTTGCGTGTCTCGATTATGAAATAAAAAAGCTTTAAATTCGTGTTATAATATGAATAATATTGCATTGGCGTGACATCCAGGACATTGAGTCATTTCTAGAATGGATGTTTTTGAGGGGTGTCTGGTGACAAGCTCGGAGCTGGTCGCAGGTCAGTGACTTTTCCGAGTTTTGAGTTGGCTTCTTCGTTTCTTCTATTGTGTAATTAATTTGTTAGTTTGTGTGCTTACATACTTTGTTGTGAGTAAAAATGGCTCAGACTGAATTAGTGAAGACAAGACAAATGTTAAAATGTGCTATTTTTGGAAAATTCAGTGATTTTCTTGAATGTAAACTGCCTACTTTCGAATCTATTATGAAGTGCTACTTTTTTAATAGACATAACCTCAAAATTGCTTCATAAAAGGGTCCTTATGTAAGTGAAATATGTGACATTTTAATTCCCAAAAGTGACAAATATGGCCAAGAGCTACTACTCTCATTGTTTTTAGCAAAAGAATTTTACAAATGATAGAAGTTTATCTCGTAAAATGCTGGAATTTATTAAAGTCTGTAGGCAGGAAAAGGTGAGGTGATTCCATCCTCACAAAAATTAAGATAAGCTAAATGCTTATTTGCTATTGCTGTCTATAAATGTGTAAACTTGTACTTGTATAAAAGTAAAAAAGTACCAGTTATACCTCTAAACAATCAAACTTTAACAGGAAAATGGTTATAAGTAATATTGATATAGCTACCACAACTGCTTTGAGGAAAACCAAAGCAAGAAAAAGTAAATGACTACAGAGAATAATATTTAATCAAGAATGAGGGGAAAAAATACTAGTGTATCTGAAACAGTTATTGGTAACAATGACAGCGCTGAAGAAAAATGTGTTCTTTACATGAAGAGGCAAACCAGCCAAATCCATCAAATATATTTTATGACTCTGAGTATATTGTGAAAGTGTATGAGCTTGTGTGGTTTAATAGTTAAAACTTTCATGTATCTATGGTTCCAAAATCTGTTTAACCTTATCTTGTATTCTCTATATCTCTCTGATAATCTCAAGAACATTATATCAAAGAAATGGGTACTTTTCTGCTCCAGAAAATATCTTTTTGTCCATGCTGATAAACGTAAAATTAAAAGAGAACTTGGTTTACGATATGTTTTAAAAGCAAGAACAGGAAGTAGAGGCCGAAACAGGAAGTTTAAAGTACCAAAGATAAACTTCAATGTAAAGGACTACATCGACATGATCTCCTAACTTGAGAATGAGGTAATTGAACCTCCCTTGCTAAAACATGTTTTCAGTGACTCATGGCTCTCTGAAGCACTCTATAGGAAGGCATCCAAAGCTGAATCAAATAATATAGTGGACTTAATTATCGACTTTCCCGTCTTCCTTGTCACACAAAAGTAGTGGAAAGCTGGTGACCGATTCAGCTCAAAATATCTGTGATTCAGTCGCAAGAGAATGATACATAGGAGCAAAATTAGACTCGCATGTGATTATTCCAAAAGGAAAAACAGTTTAATGTACACTCATGTCCAAAATTAAGGTCACAAACATAAAATCTACAAAAAATGAAAAACTATTCACTGTGTTGCCACGAAATTTGGCACAGAGGTACACTACAATGGAAGTAGTGTACATAGATATGTAACAACATGGAAAAGATTTTAATTGTGAATTAAGAAACAGGGTATATCAAAAAGTGTTATATTATGAATCAGAGTTAAAGCATTTACTTCTGAAAAAGTCTATCTAATATGGAGTGTGACCACCGTGCACTGCTATACAGGTTTCACAACAAGCTTTCATACTTTTTATGAGGGTGTCAATAAATGTTTGGGGCAACAAAGCCCATTCTTCCAAAAGTGCGGCTTTTAACTCTTGGGGGTTATGCTGTGTAATGGCTCTTCCGAGACCATACCAAACATGTTCAATAGGATTGAGATCCGAAGAGCTCATTATCGTCCATAAACATGATGTCTGGGCCAAAAGCAACCCGGAACAACCTCACATAGGCTTCAAGGATCTCATCCCTATAGCGATGTGCATTGACACTACCCGCATCGAAGACGTGCAGTGATGTACGGCTGCCCAACATTATGCCACCCCCAGACAAGGATTCCTCTGCCACCAAATCTGTTGAATTCTTTTATGTAGGAGGGGGGATAGCGAGCTCCTCGCTCTTTCCAGATGAAGATTCGACGAGTGTCACTCTGTGTGGTAAATCTCGACTCATCACTGAAAAGAACACACCCCCAATCTTGCTGTGTCCAAGATTGATGTGTTCGGCACCACAACAACCAGGCTTTTCTGTTGGATGCAGTCAAAGGAACACACTTAACGGGTCGCCGGGTATAAAGGGCCCTCTCTGCTAGACGTCTGTATACTGCTTGTCTGGAAATTCCTAATCTAGACGCAGCAGCAAGGTCACGACCAAGTTGAGGAGCCATTGTCAGCCTATGCCGTCGTGCACTTAATGCTAAATAGCGATCCTGTGCAGGCGTCGTTGCTCTGTGTCTGCCTTGGTCGGTCTTCCTGGTTATAATACCACTTGTTTGGAATTGATTCCACTACCTGGATACCACCTTCGGTGCCATTTGTAACCATCGAGCCACCTCCGTTTGAGACTGTCCAGCTTCAAGCCTGCCAACGCCTCTCCATCTCAAGGAACTGTCTAAACGATTATGAGAACTTATTCTCACTGGAAACAGGTTAAATTTTTTGTTTTAATGCAATATTTACAAAATTGTGGGCAAAAATCCCAGATGCCTAAACGGTCTAATTTCAGTAGTTCCTCAAAAACTAATGCTAAACAACATTTTTTCCCACAATAAAGGTTAATATCTTGTTACCGGTCCTTCACAATATATAAAATATAATTTGTTTAAATTTTACTGGTAGCCATTTAGAATTACTTTGAAAAATATTTTTGTGACCTTAATTTTGGACATGAGTGTAGTTATGAAGTAGAAACATTTTGCAGCTGTGACATTTGTAATCAATAAGGATACAGAAGTAAAAAACACAAAATTTGACATTAAAAATATTTTTTATTATTATATGTTGTAATTAATATTTTTTTTCAATTGTAATGTTTATATTTAAAACCATTTTTAAAAATGTTGTATTTACGAAAATAAAAAATATTTTATTGAAATTTATAATTTTTCAACTTTATTACAAGCTTAAGCTTTTTGCAGCACCGTAAGAAAATGAAATATTGCAATGAAATTAAAAAAAAAAGAAAAAAAATTGAACCTAAAAGGCATTTTTTCCTCACTATTACCAAACAAAAAATCTGAAGGGGGGAAAAAAATTAAGGCCATTTAACTCAGTTTATCCTACAATAGGATGTTGCACCAGAATAATACTCATATTATCATCTAATGTTTTTAATAATTTTTCTGAAATTAATAGTTAAAGAAATTTAATGTTGAATGTAATTTTGTTAACCAGGAATTTGATCTTTTTCTTTCTAGTTTTTTGCACCTTTAGTCCTATTTGCTCAACTTGTCAGTAAGTATTTTGCTCATATACTTTCATTTTTTTTTTTCACAAATTTTGATTTGAAATCATCATTTAAAATCTTGCTGCTTAACAGTGGATGTGCACGAAATACGATTATCTTGTCTATAAAAAGATGTAGGATTTTGTTTTGCCATGTTGTACATCGTAAACTGATTACACATCGGGCATTTCTTTTTTCCATAAAAATTATTTTTAAAAAAGGAAATTAAATACTTTTTTCTTACAACATTAAATTTCAGTAAAAGGTTTTCCTTTTTTTTTAGAGCTTTTATCCAAATTTAAATTTAAGCTTAAATAATCTGCAGAAATCATTTTTGCATTCTGTTGAAACATTTAGGTTTAATTCCTTAACTTTCTTTTTTAGATTATTAGTTTTTTAAAAAAAATGAAAGTTTGATTTTTAAAATCAATGTTTCTGCTCCCACCCTTTACTTGGGAGCAAATATAGTTGCCTCTTTTGGATGGTTAACACAGTAGCTTTAAGCAATAAAATTGCTGTTGTATATTTTTCCCATGTCAAAGTGTAATTGTGTTATATTATAGCACCTATTTTGGGAAGAAAGTAAAAACATTTTTTTTCTCATTGTTCATGGTTTGTAATAGCTGATTAAACATATGTTTTTTTAATGATGTATGAAAATTAATTATTTAAAGGGAAGGCATTTCATATAATATATTATTGAATTTCACTGAATACTAAATTTTATTGTTGTTTAGATTTCATAGAATTGTTTTTAATATTTGCAACAATCATTTAACAAAATTTAGATCTTTGGTGCAAACCAGAATTACTTTTCTATTTGTTTTTAGAATACAAAATAACTTGATTTTTGCATAGGCTAAAAAAATGAGAAATGAAATATTAGATTAGTTAAGATAGCTAAACATTTTGCAATTTTATGAGATTGCACTTTATATACTGAACAATTTTATATTAATTTATGTTAATATATTTAATTCTTAAAATGTGAGCATACAAGAACGATTTATTTATTTTAAAAAATAAAGGGTAATCAGACAAAATCAAAAGTAAACAAAAAAAAGGAAGAAACTAGATTTCAGGAATTGTAGAGGACAAGTTGTTATGGTATAGGATGTGTAAGTACTTTAAAAAAAAAATTCAACTGAACTATTAAAAAAAATAATCCAACACGGGTTATATACCCTGAAGAAATAATAACTTGAATATAGGTCTTGGAGACATTTCAAAAGTACCAGTTCAGCAGATTCATATTAAAAAGTCTAAAATGTTTTGAAAAGTAAAATGAATCAAGATCCACATCTTTAAAAAAATATCAAAAGTGTTAAAAGTAAGATCTTGATGTTTAAAAAATAGACAATAATTTTGGTTTATTGGAATTATTGATTATATTTGGTAAAACATATCAAAATCAGTATTTACTATGCATAAAATAGTTCCTTTTTTATAAGAAAATATTCAAAATTTATCATGGACAAGAGATAGTGTGAGGCCTTTAATGTGATTCTCAAATTAACAGTCTTTAAATGTCACAAAGATTAAATGTTACTAGCCGCCCTTGGCGACCAGCCGGTTCGCCAATCTTAATGTTCGTTTACATTTTAATAATTAAATAAATAGGTTGAACCGGAGTTTAACACCCTTCTTCGCCAAGTTGCGATAACGCGCCAAAGCTGGCAATCTTTATTATGCACTATAATTGAACATCTGCTCCTTTGCTTTTGAGCATTTCGCAAGGCCGTTGTTGGCGATTTTTAAAAATTGCGCAAAGCAAGGGTTAAACTCCGGTCGTACCATTAAATATTTTACGCAATTCCAACTTTAATAGATTCTTCAGCAAAATATTTTAAAACTTCAAATTTTGATAGTCATATAATTCACTCATAATATTATAAAGGCCTTCAGTCATAACGTGATATGTATCTCTCTAATTTTCTTTTACCCCTCGTAGAATTTATGCTTTAAATTAAAGTGTAAATGATTAATCTGCAATTAATATAATAATTTTTTTTACTGAAACAAAGCATTTTTTTTTAATAATATGATTACTGATAATAGAGTCATTGAGCGTTTAAACTTTATGGGCACTAAAGAATATCTTTCTTAATTTATGTAATATCTCAAGAATTTGTCAAGAAAATTTTCACAGATTCATCATGAACAGATCGATTAATTAACAATGTTTAATTTTAAATGCATCAAACACTAAGAAAATAAAATGAATCGTTTAAAATAATCGGTCGAAAACAGGTTTAAAAAAACTACTTAAAAAACGATGTACTTAAAACTATAAGCATATACAAAATATATATAACTAACATAAATACAATTTACTTACAAAAGCATGCAACTAACCTAAAAATAGTTTAAGTCATCCGTTGATAATGGTTATCATGTCAACAATCAGAACACAATGCGCATGCGTGAATTTTTTTCGCCAGTTACGGTAACGCAAATGCGTGAATTTTTCTACGTCAGTTGGGGTAACGCTATGCAGATTATACATTTTTAATTTCCTTTATTCTGTGTTATTTTAATTCAAAAGTACTTCAGAATGAATCTGAAACATGGATTAATTAACAATGTTTAATTTTAAATGCATAAAACACTAAGAAAATAAACAGAATCGTTTGAAATAATCCGCCGAAAAATGTTAACCCTAGCCTCATTACTGTTGGGAGAAAAAAAAATACTGAACCCTTACTCATTTGGCGGTGGGGAAAATGGGAGAGTTTTTTGGCGGGAAAGTTAGTTTTAAATTAATAATTAAAATTTCAAAAAAAAGGGACCCCAGGTGCACATTCCCGACCTCTAAGTTATACATGTACCAAATTTGGTAGCTGTATGTCAAATGACCTGGCCTGTAGAGCGCCAACACACACACTCACATTGAGCTTTATTATAAGTATATAAATTTAATACAATCAAGATTTATCTTCTCTTTATAAAAAGTACAATATAATAATTTATTTGAATTGTATCAAAATTTTGTTATTGTTTTGGAAATTTTATTGACTTTACTAATTACCATCAAATCTGCAGAAATATCTTTCTTAATACACAAGTTAAATTAATAAAAAAAATACTTGAGATATAGCATTTGTCAAAACGATTTTCTACCATAGCCATTTTATGTAACATATCCGTTTGAGTTAAAAAAAAACTAAATCATGATGATATTATTAACAAATTTGCTATAAAACATATAAAAATGTGAAACAAAAGTTACAAATTATAAACTTATTCTTGTAAATCACATACCAAATTTTGTTTTATAATTTTTTGGAGCAATCATTTTTTTTATTTTTTTTTATTTAATCTATTAGCAATTTTTGTGTTACTGAAATATTAGGTTTAAAAATTTAATGAATTTAAATTTTAAAATAATTATTTTTATTAAATAAGTGTTTGTTACAACATTTGTTACAGCATGAGTTGTGCAGTAAATGTTCTTTTGCACAATGATTTATGAATATCGGTTATCCCTGTGACTGTATCTTTGTGCTGCTATCTATTGAAGTGTTACAGAAATAATTTTTGATTGCAAACGTTTTTGATACCATTCGGAAGCTGTTTATTCTAAATGTTTGAATGAAATTTCTTTTCAGAACGGCATTTAAGTTGGGTCCTCTTCCTACCATTATTGCAAAGAAAAGGAGGAAGCAAGCATCACTGAGACAATGATTTCAAATTTATACTATGAGTGTATTTCTGTAAATTTTTGTAAATGGAATTTTTATATATATAGAAAAGGTCTTTTGGTTCAAAGTGTGACTGTGCTGATTTATTGAATGGAATTCTAAAAAAAACTTACATTAGTTTAGAAGCATAATAGAACTCCAATTATCTGAAATTAATTGATATAAGAATGGATCTGAATAATTGACGAAAAAGGTTATTTTATAGAAAAATGAAATTTCTGATTTAAATGTATTAATTTAATTACTGCAAAAACTGTGACTTACATTTTGTATGCATACATACCCAATTAAAATGTCATTTCCAATACCATTTAAATTCTTTTCACATTTATTCATGTTTATACAGAAAATTTTATTTGTGATTCCCTGCTCTCTAAAACTATCCAGATAGTTCTGTTGCATTTCATAAACGTCTAAAAACAACATTATCATTATTAGAGGGATCTTTATATTTTTTACTCCTTTTATGTGCTGTATATTAATACAGAAAGCATTTTGTAAATAAGATTTCTAGTTTGCAAATGATTTTTTTTTTTTAAAGTTATGTCTGGTATATTAGACATTTTGTCACTACAGCTTATAAAAGGGAAATGCCATTAAAAGTTGAAAAGTTGTTATTTTAGAAAATATTTTACATTAGAGTAATTTTTTCTTATGTTAACAGAAAAATAAATTTAAACAGATTAAATAAGCAATTTTAACTTGCAGCAAAAGAATAATATAATTCAAAACATGCACTGAGCTAGTTTGCCAAAGTAGAAAGATGCATTAAAATGGATATTTTATACTAAGCAAAAAATAAGATGCCATAAATTCAGTGTAACGTGTTTATCACAGGACACAAAACTATTGTATAAGGTAAAAGTGAAAGTAGTACACAGCAATTTTTTTTTATTTGAATTAATTAAAAATTTAGCAATATTTTATTTGGCACCAGCTTCTAAAAATACTGCACAAAAAGGCTTTTTACATCATTTTAAAATTCAGAAAATTATTCCTTTGCATTAGAATCCTCTGAAGAGTCCCATACATTCTTTTGGCATTTAGCTACCTTCTGTTTCAGCGATTTTTTAATTTTTTTATATGTTTAAGTAATGAATGCAAGTAAGAATAATAACTAGTTATGAGATTGTAAACTTCATGTTTTATTTACTATTTTTATACTGGAATGAAAAGATAGATGGGAAAATCCCAATCAGTAGGAATGTCATTAGATTTCAGTTCCATATTTCAATTCATTATAATCTTATTTACATTTTTTTTAATGCTAGATTGTAGCAACGGTTAATAACTTAAAGTCTGCAGATTCATAATATTCTGAAGTTACTGCTTCTATTTTCTTTCAGCATTATTTTATTATGAATTTGTCATTGCATTTTTGCAAAAAGATGGATTCCAAAATTTTCAGAATCATATTTAATCATTCCTGAGATTAATTAATTTTCTTTTATGTAATAATTTTACAATATTTTTAATATCTCAGACAATTCTTGTATAAATTTAATCACTTTATTGTTCGTTTTAGTTTAAAAAAATGTGTTTAAATAGTGTTAGTCCACAATATTAAAAAGTTCAGCTTTTTTTCTGTTTCAAACCAGTATCATGTCTGTTTTTTTTTTTTTTTTTTTTTTCTTAGTGGATTGCTACAATAAACACTCAATAGGTCATTGTTTTCCATTGGTCCCAACCAAGTTTCATTACACAATAAGTAACTAAATCATCCTTTACCTATAGCCAAATTCAATTTTGCTCCAGATAATTCATCATCCCCAAAAATGGTTAAACACATTTCTTCATTTTGCATGCCTTCTTGTTGCCTTTTCTGCCCCACTCCTTGACTTTTAGAAAGCCAGACCTTTATAAGAATTTTTGATCACTCTTGTCACTTCAGCAGAACACTTTTAAGCCTCGATTGTTAAGCATTGCTTTCCATATAACACTCGTTCTAGGGATTTGGATTCTTGGACATGCTGCTAATCATTCAAAGCACATTTCCCGTTGTGACTCTGTTAAGTGTAAACGTTTTTCTTAATTGCTTCTGAATGTGACTTCATTTCTTAATGAGCAAGCCCTGCTATATGAACAATTTTCCCTTTGCAGTTTGTGGTTCAATTATGTTTTTAATGTGTCAGGGAAATAAAAACTTACCTCGTTATCTTTTTTGTTTGTTTATTTAAATCTTAGGTGCACTCACTTTTTGAAAAATCAAATGCTTTTGCTAAAGAACACCATATTTCCAGAACTACATTAAACGATATTTTTCCATCAAAACAAATCTTTAAAGAAGTTGACTGCAAAGACAAAATAAAGTGAATGAAAAAATCAAGGAGGTTTTACTTCGATAGCTAAAACATGCCAGAGTGCAAAATATGCCAATTACTGCTGTGATTATCAAAGAAAAAGCATTAAAGATTTCTGTGGCAGCAAAGGTTGGCTGGAACGTTTCAAAGGCAAACATTGCTTTTCTCGTAAAAATATTTGTGGAGAAGCAGCAGCTGCTGATGGTGATACTACAATATTACATTATTTTGATTCCTACAATTTAAATGAGTATCAAATGGTTTAACACTTTCTTTCACTCATTATTATTTAGTTGCACATATATTTTTTTTCTGAGTAAGGCATTTATCTACAGAGGTGGTTATATGGGCCATGTATTAGAGTTGGTTAATTTCATGCTATTAATTAAAAATAATATAGGACATGGTTGAAACTGACTTACAAATGAAAACCCTTAAATTGGTTACAATGAAACAAACTCATTTGTCATATACACCCTTTTCAATAATAAATCTTGAATATTTGCAGTTATGAATTACTCTAATAATATATAGTACATTTGTTTTATTATTATATTTAAAATAAATTTGCTAGTATAATTATATGATATAAATTTGATTGTTTCATCCTTACAATATAAATACTCTATTTGAAATGCATTGATTTTGAATCTGAAAATGCTTTTATAAGGTATGTATTATTTTTAGGTTCAAAATTTTAAAAAACCCTGATATGGAAAAAAATGATGTTTTAAATTTAAGAAAATAAGCAATTGCTCCATTCAGGGCATATTTCTTCATACCTTAAAATCTAATTAATGTAATGTAAGCTAAATTAATGACATTGGATAGGAGGGAGAGTCAATCTACCATAAAGCATTTTAAGAATATTGAAACAAGGAATTTCTGCTGCTTTTTCGCACATCTTTACTTGATATGTTTCATGTTGTAAGGATGAATTTTGGTAATTGATTTTCACATGCTTCCTGATGCATTCAGCTTTCAATTTTTTTCATTTGTATGCTCTTAAAGATAAATATTGTTTTTATATTTTTAGAACTTAATCATCAATTAATTTAATAAAAGTTTTAGTAATTCCATACGACTGATGCTATCTAGCAGCTAGTTTATTAAAGAACAAAAATTCAGTTTTTATAACAATAAAATAATTGGACTGCAAATTATAAAATAAGACTGCTATAGAATGAGTAAACTAATTTTTATATGATTTATATAATGCTTTCATTATTATTAATAAAAGTAAATTTTTAAAAAATGCTTATAATTGACTTTTTTACTGAATATTGCTAATTTAATTACAATAAAATTAAACTAGTACTGTAAATTTTCATAAAAATTAGCTTTTAAAATGAATGAGTCAAATTATATTTCTTTAATCATATCTCAGAAATCTTCATAATACTTCATGTTTAGTAAATTATCCATACGTTAACAAATTATTTGCCTTTGAAATGAATAAGAAAAATGAAGGTCAATTTTGCTGCTTAGAAGATTAAAAGAAAATTTTATGCGCATATTCATTTATTATACTCTTCAGTTTCAAGCATTTAGATTATCAACAGATCTGGGATTATTTTTTACCTTAAATCTTAAACAATTATTTTATATGCACTTTTAATGCAATTATATATATATATATATATTACAAATTTGAGCTATCATTGTTTTCACTATCTACAGACTCATTCAGGAAATTTCTCAACTTTTGCAGTTTATGCTAATGCACACATGAAGTAAACTAATGCTTTGAAAGATAAATAAACCAGACCATTTCTCTTTAATGTTCTGCTCAAATCTCCTAAATCAAGAATTCTCAAACTTTTTAAATTTAAAAAGACATAAATAAAAATTAAATATGTATGTACAATCATTTCCAATTTATAATTGCTGCAAAATATTTTATAATATCAAATTATATTTGCAAATGAAGTTTTTTACATTGTAATAAGATATAGATTAACATTATAATATATGTAAATTGCAATTGTCACAGATTTCAATTCAAGAAAGATTGCCAACATTTGGAAAACTAAATATGTGTCTGAATATATATATATATGAAAACAAAATATTGAAAAGAATAATATTTTATTAAGATGTCCAATTCCTTTTGAATTATATGACGACAAACTTAAATAGCTACATTTACGTAAATATGCAGGTTTATCTATTTGCTGTCTATGGCACAAGATTCATTTGCCCCAGAACTCTTTTAAACTATGTTTTGTTGGTGGCACAATTTTTTTTATCAACATTTTTCCATATAGGTAGCTAAAGACGTATTTGCAACATATTATTCTTTATTGTTTTGAAAAAGATAATAATGTAGACAAGATTTGTGTTGCTTTTGGAAATAATGCTATGGCTATTATGATCTGTAATTGGTTTGAGATTTAGAGAAGGCAATGAAGAACATAGCATTTGCCTGCAATTTTCAAAAGCAACTGTGCATAATCATCTGATCAGGATGAGATTCATCAATCGATGTGAAATTTTAGGTTTCACACCTATCGATAGAGACTGGTTTTATGAACAGCATTTCTACATGTGATTTACTTTTTCGGCGACATGAAAGTGATCATTTCTTAAAGACAGAGATAAGGTAGATTTTGTATCAAAATGTACAGTAAAAACAAACTTGGTCTGTGGACAATACATCTTAAACTGTTGCAAAGTTTGGATTTAACCTGAGGAATGATCTTTAGCCCATTTGCTAGAAATAAAAAGGTGTAGTCTAGAACAAGTTTTTCCTTAAAAGTAAAATCAACCTGCAAAAATTCATAATTTAAAAGCCTCTTTAGCAGAAAAACAGATATATTGATGAGCTAGCAAGGCATTGTGATAATACAAAACTGCATGTTACGTTAGCTATGGGAGAAAAGTTGTTACTTAATTAGCGAGATTTATGGGGAAAAAAATATGGAAGCAAATATGTTTTGTTTTTATGTTTTAACTATAACAATAATTGCAGAAATAAACACTAAATATTATAAACATTTTTTTTTATTAATGTGCTATCAAAATTTATACATTATAAATAACCCATTTTCTTCTAAGCAGGAGTGCCACTCAAATCTGGAAAAAAAATTCCCTGTGTTTTCTCAGTACTTAGATAAGAGGAAATGCAAAAACAGCACTCATGTGCTAATGCAGTCATAATGCAATAAGATTTTGAATGGGAAAAAAAAAAAAAAAAAAACTTAACATTATTTAAAATAATAGCATATCAAAATTTTTTTGAAATTTACAAAAAAAAAATCTTTGTCTAAAATTTAAAAAGACAAAATTTATATATTAAAAGGGGGAATATATCACTTCTCATGCTCTTTAACTGTAAGTCACATAAAATTAAGGACTCGGATGAAATAAAACAAAACAATTTTGGAATCGTAATACAAATCATTTAATGATTACTTAACAAAAAATATTACAAAGCAAAATTACTTTTTTTATTTATTCATTTTTGCCAATTCATGTATTTAGGCATCAATTTCTGCAGATTTTTCAGCAATCAGTTTCATGGAGCTAATTCCTAACAAATAAGATAGACATTTTTGTATGGCCTAACATACATTTTTTAGCTATTTCACTTTTAGTGAACATATGTGAAAATATTTCCGATATATCATTGAATGCATTAGAGAACAAATGTGATGCAAAAAGGTTTAAAGTCCATAAAAATTCAGCTTAAATGATTATTATTGTGCTAAAAAGTTTGAAATTGGTTTATTTTTGGACTTGATACACCACTTTCATTCCTTTAGATATAAAATCTAATAATTATGACTTTTTTGAACTGGCATGCAGTCTTGCATGTTTTCTTCTTTCGACATAACTAATAAGTGTCTGTTTTTCCATATTACTTAGGCTTTTTATTTTCTTACAAAGTGAGTAGTATGCAACAAATGGATTTTGCGGGACTTCTCAAACTCTTCCAGCAAAATCAGGATTAATTACATTTATCCATCCAATTTGTATTACATACGGATTTTGAGCAGCTCATTGTTTTAAAAAAAATTCTCTAATCTACACTGAATAAGCTCGTAATTTCTCACAATAATAAACAAACTATTTAATAAACTAGCATGTGAGCAACTTAATACTACTGTGATGCATCGCAGGATGAATGTTATTATTCCTGCCAAAGAAATGTATTCTAATCTCACACAATTACAGAAGTTTCACGTATGTATATTGGGTGTAGGGATTGCAATACCGAATACCGGTATTTCGAGCCATTTGTACAATTTCGTAATACCGGTATTCACAAGTTTAAATACCGGTTTTTCGGTATTTACTAGAAATTTTTAAAATTGTCTCCACTATATGTTCAGGTATCGCGAAACATAGCAAAATAGTATACGTTTTTGTTTTTATGTCTCCCTAACGGGCAAAATTAATTAGCTAATCAATTGCTTAAATCTAAATTAGTGAAACATTAATTATCCCTGAAAGAAAATATTGTAACCATAACTACTGATGGGGCAACAATTATGAAAAAAGTTTAGGAGTAATAGATGTATTATATCAAAAAAATAAAGAACAGAAGAATCCAAATACTGTGGATATAGAAATTTCGGATTCCAACTTTGAAAAGAGTAAGAGTGATATTGACAATGAAGATAATGACAATGTAATTGTTGAAGAAGATATTGCTAATGAGGATGAAATATTAACCAATCAAGAAATGCTTCCTATAATTTATAAAGTTCGAAAAATTGTTGAGATATTTAAACGTTCCCCTATAAAAAGGATATATTACTAAAATATATACTAACTGAAAATAAAACAGAATATATGTTAATATTAGATTCTAAAACACGTTGGAACATTTTACTCCTAATGATGGGACGATTTTTGAAACTGAGAAATCCAATCCAAATATCCAATAATCGACTTAAACCTGAAAATTAATTTTTCAGATAGTGAATTCGACTTAATATCCAGAACTATATCAGCTCTACTTCCAATAAAACTGACTATTGATGCATTATGTCGGAGATATTCCAATTTATTAACAGCTAATGCAACAATAAATTTCATGTTGCAGTCACTGAAAAAACAGCACACATCACTATCTGAAGAATTATATATTACATTGAAAAATCGCACAGAAGATAGGCATACCGAAATAGAAAATGTCTTATGGTATTTACATAATTATAATGATTTTAAAAATGAAAAAGAAGAAAAGAAAATAACCAATTCAAATCTGATTAAGTTTAGAGTAAATTTTCTTAAAATTTTTTACCCACAAACCTATCCACATTCAGAAGAATTCGGTTCAATTATCGAAGATTATGATGTCACTACTGTCGATAGTGAAAAGGAATTGTCTCTTGAACAAAAATTAGAATTAGCGATAAATAAAAAAATTTAAATGAACCAAAATACAATACAGAAATCAGCTATATCCAAAATCATCCGACGAGAAATCGATTTATTTTATTTGAAGATAAGGGATTTAGAGATAAATACTTGGAAATATATCGCGCCTTGCTAACAGTACCACAAACTAGCGTAGATGCCGAAAGAGCGTTTTCGATTCAGCTGGTAATTTTTACATAAAATTACTTTTCAGGCTTAATGACAGTACAATTGATGCATTATGTTTTTTAAGATCACATTTCAAAACTTTGTAAAAGTACCACAGACTGAATAGTGATATTTACACTTTTTTTGTGATTTAAATAAATAAGATGTTTCTTTACTTTTTTGTGATTATATACTGTTATAATTTATAAATTATTTTTGTGACATTTACACTCTATAACAAAACTGGCAAATAAAACAAAGAAACACCTGTGTTTTCTTTCTTTTTCTAAAATTTGTAATACCGGTATTAAAACCGGTATCCCGGTATTAAGATTTAAAAAATACCGAATACCGGTAATGAAATTTTGGTCCGGTATTGCAATCCCTAATTGGGTGCAATTCGGGAATCTTATGGTGGGGGGAGGGGGAGGAAAACTCTCACAAATTGAAACTGGGTTGATCTATATAGAAAAGAGAGAGAGAGTAGAAATTGCGCAAGTTCCCACATTACAAAATTGCAAATGGTATTGTTTCATTTTTGGAATCGATGACTATTTTCTTTTATTCTTCCAATCTTTAGAGATCAGCAATTTTTAGATGGGGAAAAAATTATTAAGAAAGTAAAAATTTCCTGGTTTTTATAAAAAAAAAAATCATATTTCACTATATTTTTAAATTCCCTGGGTTTTCTAGGTTCTGCTAGTGGTGTGAAAACTCTGCCTAAGCAGGCCGTCAAAATTCAACCGAAAAAAGTTCATGACTAGTCTGTATTTTGTTGAAGACAATGGCTCATATTTAATTACCTTTGTACATGTATGCCCATCAAAGTGATCCGAGTTAAAATATTGCTAATCCATTTTGAAAACTGATATACACACACACAACCAAACCTATTTGGAAGACTGAACAAAACATTGAATCATATTAAATTATATTTTTTTAAAGAGATATTAAGAAAATTAGATATATATTGGATATTTAAATTTTTAAAAAATGTAAACAATATTTTCAATATAAACTATATATAAGTGATAACTTAAAATTTATTAAGAAGTATTTGATGCTAAAATTGGTTTATTATAAAATATGTGCAAGGCCATACTTCACAATGAACAATAACAATTAATTTAATTAATGCATAACAGCACAATTAATAAATATGAAAAACTTAACTTTTAATTCTAACAACATGCAATAGCAAGCAATTTGCACAAAACTAAAAATAACATTCTTGATTTCACTCAAGTTCTGTGTTTTGCTATTCTTTGTTATCAAAGATTTTTGTTTAATCCATTTTAAGTTGTTCTATTTCTGGCACATTTTCTGAAAATTCTTGTATTTGTGCTGTTTCCTCTACATTCTGATTTAATAGATTGGTATCTGTAAGCAAAGTATCTTCTGCAGTTGAATTATTATTATCAATGATAACAGATGATTCAGTCACATCTGACATTTCTTTATCATAATTTGAATTTTCATTCAACCCACCTGCATCATCATATGGAACATTTTTATTTTCTTCAGTAAGTATCTGCATGTCAGGATCTTTATCCTGAACAGAAAATGTTAAACCAACATCCTCATTATCATCTTTGGTTGGTAAAATAACTTGAAGTGGTTCTAGCAATTTGCTGGGATTTAATTTACACAAGTATTCATACTTTTTGAATTCTAAGGGTGTAATACCCAAAGTAAGGCACATAGCTTCAGGAGGAAATATGATTGACAAGCATTTATTCAGGTGAGGTACAAGATCTGATGAAAGAAGGAAACAAAATTTATTAAAATTTTCAATTTCTAATTCCTTCATGTGCCGCAATTTCTTTGAGTGAAGTGAAACTAAAACGTTTATCAGTCTAGACAAAGAATTAGACAGAGAGGTAACAACATCATTTGATATGGCAAAAGAACAACACAGTTTCATTTCATTTAATGCACTTAATATATCATTACAATATTGAGCTAAAGGATAGAAATCCAAAAGAACAGCAGGTGGTTGCAAATTGTCTTGCAGTAATGTAGTAACTAATAGAGTAGTATTGGTATACATAGTAAAAGCAAAGGCTTCCATAATTTTTTCAAACTTATAGGTTGCACGCTCAACAGCTAAACAGAATTTTTTTAAAGCAACATTTTGGAACACAGGTATCAATAACGGACGGAAATCAATGTTCACTCGACTGAAAGATAAACCAAAATACATACACTGAGCTAGAACAGAATCAATGCGTCCTCCAAGATCTGCAGATATATCCTTTTCTAAAATATCAAGAAACCAGGAAATTTTCCATATAATCCAACTGTGAAAAATGGCACAATTACTCTTAGAATCTTCACGTACCAGAAGTAAAGGATCATCATCAGCGAATATTGCTCTGCATTGTGTAGTGATATCAAATAAATGGACTCGGCTACTTTCAATCACTTTAATTACATGCTCATATGCATCAACTGTATCAATATCGTCAATTACTTTTTGAAACCAGGCATCTCTGGCCTGCAAAAATTTAATTCGCAGTTCTGAATCATTAAACACATCCATTCTTCTTAAATAACCAACAACTTTTAGACAGTCAGGAAGTTGAATATTGGTTCTCAGTTTTGTTAGAAGATGAGAAAGCATCACATTAGTAGATACCTGTACATCGTGTACAATACTTTTAATGAGAGGTATATCCATATGCTTTCTTTCTAATCGTTTTACATAAGCGGACAACTCTAACGCTTCGTCATAATACCCATTTCTCACATATGTATCCATTAATTGAGGCATTTCTAAAAATTCTAATAGCTGTGGATGTTTCGCTAAGGTTGATGATGCCTGCCTCCATTTAGCATTTATCCGCTGTGCTTCTTTGCCAAATTCTGCACATTTCTCTTTAAAAACTGGTAGAGTATCAACTAAAGAGTTCAAGCGAAACTCGATTTTATTGAAATCCTGGAATATTTTATGAGAGCATTCTGCAGCTTGAATAAAGGTTTTATAATTATGGAAAGCTAAATCTTGAGTTTGTTCTAATATAGAAACTCTTTCCTCTGCCAGTTTGTCTGGTTCTTTACTGAGGCGCTGAAGGCCGAGAGATCCTAATTCAGCAAGATAAACTAAAACATCGGTATTGTCTTTCCATGTTTCTCGAAATGATTCGGGAAGTACACGTAACACTTCTTCATAATCTGCTAAGTTGTGATCTTCGGACGACATATTTCTACAGTCTACAAACTAAAAAAAGAAAAGAATATGTAATTATCTATCATTAAACTTTTAGTCACAAAAAGCTTCAATTGGCACCAAGGAAGAATGAAGGTGTGTTCTCCGGCGTATGCTCCAGAATTGTTCTTAACTGACACCAAAATTTCATAAAGTAAACAATAAACAACACATCACTTTCATAATGAACCACAAAACAGGAAACTACAAACACTGTGCCAATCTTTTGAAGTCCAATCATGTGCTTGTTTTCTCTATCTATATGAATTGTTCTTTAGAGCGTTCTGATTGGTTAGAGGTTTATGGTGTTTAAGAACAAATAAACAAATCGACTTTTCCTTTGTTAACATTTTTGGTCCAACTATATGCTTTCATTCAGGCTCCTTTGCTGTTTAAATTTGGTCATGCGATTGGATTCAGAATTATGTGGCTTGATTAGAGAATAATTTATTTATTCTATAGAGTTGTAACTTTTATTAAAAGCGAAGCTTAGCATGTGAATCTAAGCAATAAATTCATGAATCGGTACTCCATATCACCTTTAAGACACACACTTTTCCATATTTATTATATTGTATAACTGAAGTTTCCTCAGAATGAAGCGGGTTGTTAACTTAAGAGCTGCGATCTTTGAGTTGGTTTTAAAGAGCCCGTTAATGAATAACTAAATAAACAACCATAAATAATGAAGCGGTGTTCCATAAACTACAAACTGATGTAAACTTTTGCCACGTGATAATTTATGCTCTCCCTCCCAAACTTTATAATTAATTTTTTAGCAATAATTCTGAATAGTTTATAATATAATAAGCTTCAGGCCCGAACCTCGAAAAGGGTACGTGGTTAAAGAACCGCATTTGGACCAAGAACCAAAGCTCGGCAAAAGGGTTTGTCCATGACTAGTGCATATTTAATCAAATTTCAACAATAACTATTCTATACTTATTTCAAAAATATATATATAAAACAATGGATGTTTTAGGGTATAAAGGTTATTTAGCCGTACCAAACATTTATGGAAAAAAATTCCCAAATGTTTTCGTTGTACGTTCGCTTTTATATCAACTTATTATAATATAGCAGAAAATTAAATACAGTCGCTGGAAAAAATATAGGAGCACCGTAACAGTATGAAAATTTTTTCAAAAATAGAAAACGACGATTTTTGGGTTATAATAAATAATTTAATAAAGGTGTGGTTTGATAAATAATTTAAATGACTTGAAAGAATGGTGTCATTGTTTTTGGGTTACAATAAATAATTTATTTAATAAAGATGAGTTGTAATACATTAAGCCATTATTTTTAATATTTTGAGTTGTATTAAATGATTTAAGCTATTATTTTTAATAAAGATGAGTTATAATAAATAATGATGACTTTTTAAAAGAATGGTATTATATTCTTAAACATGAGTTACATTTTTTAAATGAAATGTTTCAAATTGTCCTTGTCCAATAATGATGACTTTTTAAAAGAATGGTATTATATTCTTAAATATAAGTTATAATAAGAGTTCCTAGGGTTATTTGGTATTATATTCTTAAACATGAGTTACATTTTTTAAATGAAATGTTTCAAATTGTCCTTGTCCAATAATGATAAGAGTTCCTAGGGTCATTTGGTATTATATTCTTAAACATGAGTTACATTTTTTAAATGAAATGTTTCAAATTGTCCTTGTCCAATAATGATGACTTTTTAAAAGAATGGTATTATATTCTTAAATATGAGTTATAATAAGAGTTCCTAGGGTTATTTTTTTTGGAAGCCATTCAAATAAATAAATAAATTTTATTTACATTAAAACAAATAAAGCAATTATATATATTAGAAACTAACCATTTAAATAATTTAAAATGAAATGTTTCAAATTGCCCTTGTCCAAGATTGGTCATTTAGAGAACCCCCCAAAAAATAACCCTAGGAACCCTTCCGAAGAAGAGTTCCTAGGGTTATTTTTTTTTGGAAATAATAATAAAAACAAAGCCATTCAAAGAAATAAATAAATTTTATTTACATTAAACAAATAAAGCAATTATATACATATGAAAATACAAGTTTTTTTTACAGGGGGGCACAATACATTTTTTTACAGGGGACAAAGTCTTTTTAAATTTAATGAAAAATTGTTTTCATTAAAAATACAAGTTTTTATTGGCACACAATACAAATCTTTCTTTTTAATTGTCAAATTTAAAAGATGGCCTTCCTCCTCATTATCCGGAGGAAGTAATATTGTAGGAGGAGGTAATATGGTCTGATTATTGATATGAAAATTCCAAAAATTATCCTGAGGAGGTAATACTGCTGCTAGAGAGTCATGAGAAGGATGCAATACTGCTGCTGGAGAGTCGTGAGAAGGAGGCAATACTGCTGCTGGAGAGTCGTGAGAAGGAGGCAATACTGCTGCTGGAGAGTCGTGGAACAAGTCCCTCCCAAATATCTCCAAGAAATTGTTTATCTCGTCTCGTTCTAAACTAAAGTCAATTTCTGGCACAGGTGAAGGCTCCACAAAGGTCTCGGGCACAGGTGAAGGCTCCACAAAGGTCTCGGGCACAGGTGAAGGCTCCACAAAGGTGTGATACACAGGTGAAGGCTCCACAAAGGTTTGATGCACAGGTGAGGGCTCCACAAAGGTGGTTTTGAGTTTTTTTGTAGGCGGTTCACACTCGTGGGCAGGTATTGGAGGTGGTAGATTATACACTTGGAGTGTAAACTCCTTGTGTGTTTTAAAGTTCTGGTAATGTTTCACCAGATCCCATTCCATAATGTCGACGGCAAACAAAGTTTTTTTGTACCGTTCGGATGAGGTACATTGTTCCAGGAGGCACGACGTATGTAGAATTTGGTTTGAGCACATACCTGTCGTACAGAAACTGGTCAATTTCGCAGAAACTTCTCCGTGTTATGCAGGGTTTTGAATGAGTGCTAGAGTCCAAAAAAGTGAACTTTTTTGGACTCTAGCACGGCCCGCTTGAAATTGTCGACGTACAGTCCTTTCTTCTTCCAGTCTGGTATCGGATGTTGAAATATCCTGAGAGTGCTCAGATCCATATATGATATAAACGTCTCCACTCTATCTTGCACCATGAGGCTCTCGAAGGGTTCCCATTTTCCAGGATGGGCTACGGACACCAAGGCTGACGATTTTGTTGCGGAAAACACGTCCATGCTGGAGCAAAAAATAGGAGAGACTGCTAAGCTGCTGAATGGTACCGATTGCTTGGCGTGCATCCCTTTTTATACTCAACCTACCCGGAAGTTATAACCAGTTTCCTACTCAGTACATGGTATCACAGTTGCCAAGGACAAACCAAACACGTTTTGGAGGATTATGGCATTTCACGATTAAATCTCCAGGTTCAGGAAATGTTCCAAATTTGAAAAATTGTATCATTGGAGGAGACTCGTGGGTGGTAGAGGGTCCAACATCAGACTCGGGGGTGGTAGAGGGTCCAACATCAGACTCGGGGGTAGTAGAAGAAGAAGAGGGTTCAACATCGGACTCGTGGGTGGTAGAGGATCCAACATCCGACTCGGGGATGGTAGAGGGTCCAACATCAGACTCGTGGGTGGTAGAGGGTCCAACATCGGACTCCGGGGTAGTAGTGGGTCCAACTTCAGATTCAGAGATGGTAGAAGAAGAAGAGGGTGCAACATCAGATTCAGAGATGGTAGAGGGTCCAGCATCGGACTCGGGGGTGGTAGTAGAGGGTCCAGCATCAGAGTTCCTCTTTGAATCTTGTCGAGTTTCTTCTGTTGACAATCTTTTTTTGTGGTAAGAGACTCTTTTGTACCTCTAATCGGTACAATTGCAAATCTGTTATAAAATGTTTAATCCAGTCAGTGACAATGATGGCATTATCACCCGGTTCTTCCACATATAGAAGAAGAAGAGGGTGCAACATCAGATTCAGAGATGGTAGAGGGTCCAGCATCGGACTCGGGGGTGGTAGTAGAGGGTCCAGCATCAGAGTTCCTCTTTGAATCTTGTCGAGTATATAAGCAGAAGGATATAAGCAGATGTGATTTTCGAACAGTCGTCACAAATTTCCTCATGCCATATTTATAAGAAAACCATCAAATAGACATTTTACAAATAATTGAGCCATTTCCGGGTTTTCTGCAACGATCAAATTTTGAGCCACTTGAAAATTGACGACTTGGGTTTTGACGGTCTGAGGAGGGATGGTGAAGCCTTTCAAAGGCCATATTTCATGTGCTTGAACCGCCAGGAATTTAAATTGATTTTTGTAACTGCCTGGTTTTTTCTTCTTCAACAGCTGTACAATGTCTAAAAGTCGAAACATCATCTGCCCACTTTCGCTAATGAGTACGGCCACCGGAAGAAGATAGGGAGTAAAAACGATTTGAAACCACATAATGATATAGTTTTGAAACACTGCAATATTAGGGTGAAGTTATATTCACTCAAAAGTTTAAAATAAATGTTATTTAGCTTTGTTATAATTACTTTTACATTATTAACATTAGTTTACAGTTTTACATATAATTACTTTTACATTAGATTACAGTTTATTTCTTATACTTTTACATTTTCCAAAGCTGGTTTATTCAATATTCCAAAATTAACATTACATTACAGTTTATTTACTCCCCCCACAAAGCTGGTCTATTCAAATTTTCCCAAAGCTGGTCTATTGCCAAAATTAACTTTAGATTACAATTTCTGATAAAGTCTCTCTTCAAGGTTGGCACACTCTTGAACCCAAAAAAATGGGAGAGAGCCGATACGACTCGCATCGTATCGACTCTCTCCCATTTTTTTGGAGGCATACAAACTTTCAGAGGACATTCATAAACGATTCCAAGCATACCCGCAGAGGTTCTTTCGGCACAGTGGACAAGAAAGGTTTTCTTTTATCCACAATTCCAAACATTCCCCATGAAAGTTGTGCCCACATGAAGTCGTTATTTTCCTATGCAGAGGCTCTGTACATATCGGGCAATCTCCCAAACAACTTTCTGGCCCTGGGGAAGAGTAGATGGACTGTATGGTGAGTTCCCCTAATCTGGTCCATTTGTCCATCTCGCTCATATGTTTTTCGTAATTGGAATAGAGTGTCATGGCAAATTCCACCAAACGGGGGATCCCTTCCGTCTTCCACAAAAACCATAGCAGTCCATCTTTTTCCCTTGCAAAAGATTTCAATTCCTCGCTGATTGTTAAAGCTGCCTAATAAAAAACACCGTTTTCTTTCGCTTTTTATATTAAAATAGAAAAACGATATCCCACCGGTAAAAAATTCAAACTTTGTTTATTCCATCTTGGGATTGATCTACAAGTTGCCATCTACAAAATGAGACAGCAAAAAATATTTCTTAAATAACGTTGCCATTCTAAAATAAACAAATAAATAAAACAAAATATTAATACATTTTCAACATCCTCCCACCTTTTGATTATAAATAATAATCAAAATATAATACTATTAGTTAAACACAGTTAAGAGATTCAATAAATGGCAACGTTTTACAAATTTTCAATTAATATTTAAATATAAAAATGAAAATTAATGTGAAAATGTCCAATCAAAAACAAAATAAATCACAAGTTCAGTCTCTCTGGCAATTTAATTCTTCTTCCGGCTCTACTAAATTTCATCTCGTTGCCAGAAGTACTGTCAGAAGTTTTGGTGATGTCATTTGACTTATTCAAATCATCTGGTGTCATCGAAGTGGAGAAGTCATCAGAGGATGTTAACTCTAATGGATATATTCTTTGAATTGGTCGCAGGAAATTCTGCTGTGAAGTTTGCACTCGAACAAGTCGTACATGTCCATCTTTACCTGGTATGATTTCTGTGATACGACCTAAAGGCCAGACAAGTCTCTTTTTATTATCTGCTCCCACCATAACAATGTCACCAACAGTAACTGTACATTTTCTTGATTTTTTATTTCTCCGCTGTATGAGAGCACCCAAATACTCAGATCTGAAGCGATTTCTTAAGTCTTTAAGCACTGCTTGTCTGTATTTGAATCTATTGCTCACAGAATTTTGCTCTACAGCATCTATATCAGGAAGATTGCATTCATGCACATCTTGTATGAACATCGATGGAGAAATTGGTTTTATAGCTTCCTCTTCGCAAATGTAAGTTAGAGGTCTTGAGTTGATTACACGCTCGCAGTCTGCCAAAACCGTTATCATCTCCTCATAATTGAGACGTGCCTGTCCTAACACTTTCTTCAAAAGATCTTTTAAAATTCTAATTAATCTCTCCCACCATCCGCCCCACCAGGCAGCAGTTGGAGGATTAAACTTCCAGTCAATAGAGTTTATTGCTCCATATTTTTGGATGCGGTTCCAATCCAGTTGTTTTAAATAGTTGGCTGCTCCAACAAAATTGGAGCCATTATCGCAGTATATTGTTGTGCATCTTCCTCTGCGAGAAACAAATCTCCTAAAGGCCATTAAAAAAACATCAGTCGATGCAGCAGTAACAAGCTCGAAATGAACTGCTCTGTACACTGCACAAGTAAAAATCAGAACCCAGCTCTTCTTGTCTTTAAGGAATAAAGGTCCAGCCATATCAACGCCAGTTATCTGAAACACCGCAGCATCCTTTACTCTATTTTCTGGAAGGGGGGGACTTATAACTTCTATGTTCTTTGAGCTATATCTTTTACACGTAATGCAATTGGCCACCACATGTTTCACCGCTTTTCTTCCATTTAGGATCCAGTACTTTTCTCTAAGTGCATTCAATAGTATCTGGACTCCAGCATGACAGTTCTTAACGTGAGCATTATAGATTAACCGCTTTACCACTTCATGATTCGGAGGAAGAACAATAGGTTTAAGAAAATCTTCACTGTCCTTGCGATAAATAATTTTAGTTTTCAAACGGATGATGCCAAGATCGTCTTTAAATACTTGTAGGGTTTTTAATCTCTTTTCTTCTTCTGGGAGAAAAGACTCATTCTGTATCATAAATAAAACCTTCATTTCTGCTTCCTGAAATTCTGTAGCGGTTAATTCACCATGCTTCTTCTCAGTTATATTTTTGCAGTTGTTCATGAAGCGGAGGATCCATGCAACAAGACGAACTATTCTATCATAGTTCGAAAAATATCTGTAGTACCAGTTTGCAACACCACAGGCTTCATTATTTGATAATATAAAAGTCGTCTTAGACTTTTCCTTTCTAATCTCTTCTTCATTCCAATCATGGTTGGTGGAACCCATAATGTTTTGAAATTCAAAAGCATTTTTCATCCATTGTGGACCCTCCCACCATCTTAGGGAGACTAGATGTTTTGCCTTGCAGCCCCTGGAAGGTAAATCTGCCGGATTCTTATCACCAGGTATGTGTCTCCATGATGTAGGATTACTCAACTTCCTTATCTCTTGGACTCTGTTCCTAACGAAGACAGACCAATTTTCTTCTCGTAATATCCATGCAAGCACTGTTGTAGAATCACTCCAGTAATATATCGTAACATTTTTCCAACCAAGAGCTTCAACAACTGAATTCGCTAGCCTCGCTCCAATCACCGCCGCAAGAAGTTCCATTCTTGGGATAGTTGTGCCTCTTAAAGGAGCCACTCGAGATTTCGCTGCAAGTAGAAATAGCTCGATTCGACCATTATTTTCTATTCTAAGGAATGTAACAGCAGCATATGCATCTTTGCTTCCATCAACAAACGTATGAATAGTGCAGTTGCTTATATCTTTTGAAGATGCTTGAACACACCTAGGAATCTGTATGTCAGACAAATGCTTAAGTTCTTGAAACCACTGTAGAAATTCTTTACGAAGCTCACCAGTTACTTCTTCATCCCAACTTGTACCTAATGTCCATGCCTTTTGTAGCATTATTTTCGGACAGAGCATCACTGGTGCAGTGAATCCAAAAGGATCAAATACTTTATGTACTGTAGATAACATACTCCTTTTAGTTACTTTTTCCACATTAATGCCATCCAGCCATTTCATGTTAATTTTCAAAGTGTCTAATTTCTTATTCCAAATAAGACCTAATACCTGAGTTTCTTCCTTTGAATTAGTTTCACAGTCGCCAGACCATTCCCATTCTCTAAGATCAAAACCACCTTTTGCCATCAAGGTTTTAGAATTGTCAATGAATCGATCTAATTGGTCTTTACTGTCGACACTAGTAACGACATTATCAATGTAGAAACTCTCCAAAAGTCTTTTCTTCAAAGATTTTTCAAATCCTTCACATTTTTGAATATGGTACTCAATTACTGAAGCTAAAAGAAAAGGGCTACATTTTACCCCAAAAACAACTCTTGTGTGACGAAAAACTCTCAATTTCTTTTCTTCTCTATTTTCCCACCACAAAAACCGAAGGAAGTCTCTATCCTCTTTACGAATACTAATTTGCAGAAAAGCTTTCCTGATGTCAGCTATAACGCCAAGCTGTCCCTCTCTGAATCGAAGAAGAATATTTGGAATAAGCTCAATGAGATTAGGACCACATTCCAAGCACTGATTCAAAGATGGATAATTTGCTAATCTCGCTGAAGCGTCAAACACCGGACGAATTGGAGTAGTGCTGCTGCTTAGTTTTATCACTGCACGGTGAGGTAAATAATTACCATAAGAGTTCATTTCGTTGGTAGGAACTTCCTCGATTATGTCTTCATCTAACCAATTTAGAAGAATATTTTCATATTTGTCATACATATTTATAGCTATAAGTTTTGAGGTAGTGTAGTCGAGCCTTTTCCTCGCCAAATCCAAGTTGTCGGGCAAAGGTGACTTATCATCAGACCATGGTAAACAAACCTCATATCGACCATCTTTATTAATTGTTACCGTTTCTAGAAAATGCTCCTTGGTCCGAAGATCAATCTCGTTCTTAGATTTTTTCTCAACAGGATCATTGATTCCGATTGAATCTAATTTCCATAAATTTGTGATTTCAGCTTCATTTACAAATAAGGACAGCACTGTTAAAGCCAGGTTTTCTTCCGAAGATTCTTCCTGTGGTACCTTACCCATTAAGGTCCATCCTAAGAAAGTTTCTACAGCGACAAGACCTGAAGATAAGACTTTTCTTTTGCCAGTTAACATTTTCCCCATAACGTCAGCTCCAATTAGAATATCAATGCCTTCACAAGTATCGCTAATATCAGTTAGATTAATCTGATTTTCCTCTAATTCTTTTATCCAGGGACCTTTAAAAACCGGTCTAATATTGTCACAAATGATAGATTGATCCAGAACTTCAAAATTACAGCCGAAATTTCCAATCAAATTTCTCAATTTTACTTTATAACAATTATGTTTAAATTCATTAGTGATAACGCCACCAAAAAGAGAATGTACCAATTTTTCACATCGAACGGGTGTATAATTCATTTCTTCAGCTACACTTTTCAAAATGTAAGATTTATGTGATGCAGAATCAAAAAGTAACCTCACAATTTTCTGTTTATTATCCGATACCACTTTAGCTTTGAGAGTTTGAAGAAATATCTTAGGGCTGTGTTTATTAAAATTAGCCATATTAACATTTAGTGCGGGTTTATCTTCTTTTCCCTCTACAGACATCTTTTGCGAATCAAGCACATCACACATTATAGGAAAATGTTTTTTAGAACATATCAGGCATTTTAAAACTGCTCGGCATCTTTTAACTGCGTGAAATGGCGATAAACATGCAAAGCAGCATCGTTTTTCCTTGACTATTTTTTGTCTTTCCGATAGAGTCATTTTTTTGAGCCGTAAAGCAATCTGAACTTGAATGTTTACCACCGCAAAAAACGCAAGATTTCTTTACATCTTTATCTGCAGCAGTCGTTAACAAACCTATAGCTGTAGGTACTTTATTTCTCAAATTCTCCGAGCTATATTGTTTCTTTTTCAAAGGTCTGTATTCTCGGCCCTTTCCTAAACCGAAACCGGCTACAGCCAAACATATTCTTTCTTCTCCTTCAACTTCCGTTTTCAAAAATTGCATCAAATTATCCAATCTTCCTTTCGCGTCAGAGTTAATACTGGAAATATTACTACGATTCCAAGCCTTTAAAAATTCAGCTGGGAAACACGATTCAACCATAGGATACAAAATGGATGCACATTTATCTGTGGTTACACCTAATGTTTCTAATGCTCGTAAATATGATTCAAGCTTATCATACAAAGAAGTTAATGAAAATGTTTCTTTTGTTTGCACAGAAATAATTAATTTTAATAATTCTCTCACATATACTTCCACTAAAATATCTTCTCTACCAAAACGCGATTTTAAACCATCAATAGCCTTTTGATAGTTGGCGCCAGTTGGCGGAAAACTTTCAACAACCTCTCTAGCACGAGAACCAGAAATTGTTGCTTGAACTAGGTACTGAAATTTGTCTTCTGGTGCGATATCCTCATCTTTATGTATTTGCTCAAATTGACTCCAAAATGGGAGCCAATCTTTAATATCGTCGCCAAATTGTCTAAATTCTAATCTAGGAAGTGTAAACTTTCTCTTATAATTATTTAAATCAGCAGTAGAATTAGCAGAAAATGACTGACCTCTATTTTGAGATTGTATTCTTGCCAATTCTATTTCTTTTTCAATTTCAAGCTGCAATCTTCTATCTTCCTTTTCAGCTTCAAGCTGCAATCTTCTATCTTCCTTTTCAGCTTCAAGCTGCAATCTTTTATCTTCTTTTTCGGTTTCTTCTTTTAATTTCCTTTCCGAAATAACATTACTTAAAAGTTCTTGAACGAATTCTGGATCATTCTTATATTCACAACTTTTTAAAATAAGATCTTTTAATCCAACTATCGTAATATTTTCTGATACGTCTTCTCCAATTTCAGACGCAACGTATTTCAGATCTTCTTTTTTAAAACCTTTTATTGCTTGAAACATCTTGATTTATTTTGTTTCGAGAAAATCCTGTCGCGGACGCCAAAAAATGTTAAAGCTGCCTAAGAAAAAACACCGTTTTCTTTCGCTTTTTATATTAAAATAGAAAAACGATATCCCACCGGTAAAAAATTCAAACTTTGTTTATTCCATCTTGGGATTGATCTACAAGTTGCCATCTACAAAATGAGACAGCAAAAAATATTTCTTAAATAACGTTGCCATTCTAAAATAAACAAATAAATAAAACAAAATATTAATACATTTTCAACACTGATGACAGGCAACAACTTCACATCAATAGTTGGTACCATCTATTTTACAAGATTCACCATCTCTTCCATGTGGGCCTCACCCACATTAACCCTCTGAGCGTTTTCATTCTACGTCTGAAACCTCTAAAAAGGGAACTAAACTTGACTAGTATTCTCTCTCACAATCGTTTCGGTTTTCCTAAAGAAATGTACAGCAAGCGCGAGCACTTTTTTTTCCCCCTCTTCTTCTTCACGGGTGGTCTACACACCCTGGGGTATGCGCAAATTACCGCTCATTCATGTCAGATCTTATAGCTTTCGTTTATGGCTAGAAAAGTCAGATGGTTTCTAGGAATAGTGTATGGGGATCCAGTTTTGTTGCTTTTTAACCCCGATGGTAGATAATATCGCTCTGTAAAAAGTTGTACAGAGCAAATATAAACAGAAGGGTTTTCTCTTAATTTTTGCTAGGTATTTTAAGCACAGAAACTCTCATCGGTCTCACTATATATATAATATATATATATATATATGAAATAAGTAATTAATGAGGATTCATATTCCTTTATTATTCTTTCAAATAAATCATTGTAATATTTTTTACTGAGTAATCAATATTTGAATAGCATTTGTCTAAAATTAGGACTAATCACAAATAGTTATGTCAATCAGATGTGTATAAATAACAATATATAACCGATTTATCATTAAAATAGCATTATCTTCTATTATAATAAAATATGCAAATCAGCAAATTGATTGAGTAGCTTAAAAAATATACAAATCTAGAGCCATATGATTTGCTACTTATGTATTAATGACCCAGGCTCTAAAATATATCACATCAATTTTTTTAAAGTTCAATACTTTTTTTAATCATTTTTTTATTGAAAAATAATGGCATATTCGCTTTTAAATGTTTCAAAATAATGAAAATTTCAATTAAAACCTCATCAAATATATCAGGGTAAATCACATTAAATGACCTTATTTAAAATTTATTTTTGAAATTATAGACTGTTCTATTGATTTTAAAATGTTTTAGAAATTTATTAAAATTATCGACTTTTTTTTTGCTATTTTTTCCCCACCTTTTTTTACTATTTTGTGTGCATTTTCAAAGAAATTGCTTGCTATCTTCAAAAATATTCAAAGGAACAAACAAATGATTCTTTTAAAATATTATACAGGAGTATTTCATTCCTCGTAAATTTCGATACATTTATGATGTTCTTTAAAAAAATACAATGGACGTAATAATTTTCTAATTTTCGTACATTCTAAAAAAGAAAACACTATTTATTCATTGCTATTTCTGCTAGTTTTATCAAAAAAAAAATTTAAATGACAAAAGTTTCAATTGTGCTTACATATTTTTATAAAATTTACTGTGGAAAAGTAATTGATGATTTAAATATGTAAAATTAAACTTGTAAAGCATATGTTGCATTAACGTATCTTTGCAACATTCCATTTTCTTTCTCTTTCTAATGATCGCTAGGAGTGAAGATAACAATCACCGAAAACATTTTTTTTAACAATAATTCATGACGATGGATTCAATAAAAGAATAAGCGTCTTGCTTTGGTAGGAACCGCAACAATTCCACAATTGAATTAAGAAATTTTATGTCTTAGAACTGTATTTGAAACAAAGTTTGGAAGCTTTAATTGCTAACTAGAAAAGTTTTTACTTTTGTTGATTACCTCCATAGACATTGTAAAAATATCAAACTATATAAGTAAATGGATTTAGTGAAGAAATAGTGATATTCGTATTTCAGTGAAATTGGGATGTATAAATTTTACAAATATTTGACAGCATAGTGTGAAAACTCTCGAAAACTAGCGTAAGAGGTAACTGGTTCCTTATTTAGAAGTAATTACCGGTGTAAGCAATTACTTTCATGTATGAAAGTAGCCTTGTTGTATCCAGAATCATTGACATTAGCCTTGAATCGGTTTTGAAATACACAAAAATAAAGTTTTTTTCTTTTCTTTCTTTCTTCTTTTTAATTAGTAAAAAAAGGTTTAGTAGTTGCGCGTAGGACGTAAACACTTCTTATTTTGATTATAACTTAATAAACCGTATTCTAAATTATATTACAACAATTAACATACCTGAAAATCATAAATAACATTTACATCTCCTGTTCTTTCCTCTAAATAAATCAATATTATGATGTTTGTTTTGAAATCTGTTTTATGATGATTTATGTCATGAGTGCTATGGTGATTTATGATATGATTATTCAGAGCAATTCAAAATAAATCTGAAGATCGCATTTAGTAAATAAACACATTCAATATTAGAAGGAATATATTAATCGCATACCTTAGTTCATTAAGTATGAAGCTATCTTTTACCATAACTAAATAATCACTCTTTGTATTTCGTTATTGAAAAGAATAATTCACAGATTCTCGAAATTTGATACTTACAAAATATGCCCAGTCTTAGAACATCATGTCATATTATTATCAAAAGTTGATTTTAGTTTTTAATCATATTTTTTGTCGAAAATTAATAATAGTGTTTAAACGATTACATCTACTGACTTAATTTCACAAACTTATCAAATTAAATCTTGATAAAAAAAAAGCCTTTATAAAGCAGTTACTTTATAATTTGTAAGCTATTCCTTTGATTTATGGATCCCCCCCCTTTAAATCAGAAAGACTATCTCGCGATTAACCATCCGCGTGGCCCTAAGGCTCGTCTCACACTATACGGATTCAAATGCCACCCGTGTCGCTATGAGTTTGGGCCGCCGTTTTTCTACAGACCGAACATTTTACTCAACAGAACATTTTACTTACTGTACTTCTTGATAACTTCCAAAAGAACTAACCAAAAATTGAAATCTTTTTCACAGTTGTGTAGGATGTTGGATTTAATACAGGAAAACGCATTTTACTTTATAAAAACTTTACATAATTAAATAACAGCCGTTTCAATAAAAAAAAGTTGATATACTTTTTAAATATTTTCAATGTGTTGCTTATTCTTGTGTTGTTTCTATATCCTCACAATAAGGACAATTATGAACAGAATTCAACAGCAAAATCCATTAAAAAAAGTAATGGAATGAAAATATTTTAAAAGGAAATACTTCACGTGACAACAAGAATAATAAACGCATTACTAAAATACACAAATTAAGTAATTTTAATTTTTTTAAGAGGAAATACATATATAGAAACCAATACTAAAAAGGAGCCAAGCAAAAGGAACAAAAGTATAAATTCATGGCCGCAGTATAAGCTCATAGAGGAATCATGAAGAGAAATCCATTTCAACCTCAAAACTCAACCTCAAATTCCTGTCACTTTCTTTTGTCACTTTATAATATATATTATATAAAGAACAGAAAATTTTTAATATATAAATTATTAGAATAATTAAAATATTATGCAGTATAGTTATACCGAATTATAATATTAATTTAACTAGTTTTAAGCATTACAATACATATCTGCTTCAGTAAAATATTTATAAACTTCAAGTATCACAGAACTGATTTTCGTAAAATTTATTATACAAAGTTATTCGCATGTTTCGCAGAAATTCTGTATTCACGTTCCCCAGCGCGCAGAAAAACATGGTTACAAAAAAAAAAAAAAAAAAATGTTTGAAACAAATTGTACCCATCCACAACGCTTGATACTTTATTTTTATAATTTATCAAATATATCTCCAAGCGGTAGAAAAAATTAATAAACTTGATTGAATTGTTGATGAATCATGCAGCCAAATAGTGGAAAGAAAGAATTTATTTATTTCAAAATGAAAATACATTAAAAAAAGGCGTTTTTTTCTTCTTTCGAAATTGGAAAAATTATATAGAGCAGACGATCATTGATGATATATCTAATGGCCAATGGTTTTATTATGAAATATAAATTGACAGATTTGGTCGAATGACTGGGGCAAGTAGAATACCAAAAGGTTTTGGAAGTAATTCCGCCATAGACGTATCAACTGAATATACTGAGAAGATATTATATATATATATATATATATATATATATGATAGGTGATTATTGATGATATATCAATAGTCATTAGCCCTCATATAAAAGGAAAATTAATTGATGATTGACAATATTATTTATATAATTAGTTTAAAAAATAAACAATTGTTTCTCAAATTTCAGTTTAATATAGCATACTGAATATGGCTTAATCCCTTTTTTCAACCCTTTAAAACCCTTTATTAACTTTTTTTTAACCTCCCCATTCAATAGCATGGGTTAAAAAGGCTGAGCATTCACTAGGAATCATTCCAGTCAAAGAATTTGAGAAACGATTTCTTTCTTTATCGTAAATCAACATATAGCAACCTTTCTATAATTAATTATAATTAATTTATATGTAATCTTATCTTCAAATATTAGATAAACTGACTGATGAGAAATCTGTATGTAAAAGTCATGTATGCACGTACATGATATCCCAAAACGGAAGCATCGAGATAAATTAAATGTATCATGCAATTTTATCAAAATGTAGATTTGTATTAATTTTTTTAAATGTATTCTGACAAAGGATTTATTACACATGAGTGTTTAAATAATTATTTGAAATCACACGCACACATACAAAATAGATAAATGAAGTTTGGTAAGTTGGTTTGATATCGTTATTGCGAATGTGTCGAATTTTTGCTCCAGTCTGAAAGGATAGGAAGACGCACCAAATTCATACTTGATTCTATTCAAAATGTGCTAAGACATATGGATAGCGCTACACTGCATAAGCAGATGAATAGGAAAAAGTAAGAATGCTGATGCTACCATTGATCTTTACCTTGATTGTATACCTTGAATTGCTTTTAATAATAATAATAATAATAATTGTTTTCCTGTTTGGGCCCAACAACCTTTAAGGTCGATCCTGCATTAGTGTGCAGTTTATGAAGTTTTCTTCCATAAGTAACACCAGCATCAGTAACAAAATCTGAATAAAGTAATGCAAAGTCATTTATTTGATAGGAGAAAATAGCAGGTTGTGATTTCAAGGCATAACTATGAATGCTAAGCTTTTGAATATTCAAAAATAATTTATTATCCATGCACCATTCAGGAATTTATCTGCACCATTTTGTATTAGAACATCCTTAAAAACGTATAGTTAAAACTCATTCTGTACTTAGCACAAGATTCACCAAAAGTTATCTCATTTATCCACTCAGATTTTATTCTATATTGAAGAATGCTCATTAACTTATCTACAAAAAAAAAAAAAAAAAAATACTGCTTCAAAGACCTGTAAAATAAGTACAGAATTTTTGAACTCCCTACTTATTTTTTTAGAAGTGTTTTAGAGATCTATAATTTTATCTAAGAAATATATCTTCTTTGATAAACTGTTGAAAAAATATCTTCAGATAGTTTACATTGTTAAGACTTTTACAATGCTATTCGTTTCTTAATATTCCTAACAAAATAAATCAAACCCTGAATTAAATTTATTTTACTATTTGCTTTCATCTACATCAAGGTATATTAAGACTAAATATTAATAATTTTCTGAATAGACATAATTCTTAAAAAAATGTTTTTGTTTCTTTTATGAATTCGAATGAAATTATTCTATTCAGTTCTTTAAAAAAAAAACTTTGAAAAGGAGTCGCATTATAAAAAACGACACATTATTCCAAATTTTTACAAGATAAGAGAAACAATATAATAAAATATTTTATTATATTCTGTGAAATTTAGACTGCTTAAAAACACAAAATTCATTTACATCTGTTTACTTCGTGAAAAATAATTGGAGGTATAGATTAGCATAAAAATATAAATTTGAATCATAATAACAGTTGAACTAAGAATGAAAAATATATTTAATATTTTAACTATATATTGATGGCAATTTTTCAAATATATCCCTTTCGAGTTGCTAGTACTTCAATGTGATGTTTAATCACAAGTAAGCATAAAACTGCATTAAGAAAAAAATAACTCAATGGAACTTTGAGGCAACGCTTAGATCAAAGAAATCCTATCCCTATCGATATCAAACAAAAACTATTGAAACAAAATGCAATTTAAATTTAAGTCCACATAGAGCCATTATGGGAGACACAATTGGGGAAAAATTCCTGTTCCTCTTTTCTTGGGCGAGCCCTTTCCTTTTTCACCCCTCATTCCTCCATAACGCCGGCACCATCACAATGCCCTATGCCTAAAGCAATCTTCGGGCTCTCAGATGCTGTGACTTCCTTAAATGGCCATAAAACTTCATTGTGTTGTCTCCCCTCCAATTCATCAAGATGTCGAAACTGGTAGGGGGAAAGAAATACGTTAAAATACGTCGACACCATCTGCGGTGCAGTAACACCCCTACGTGATTTTCAGTGCAAAACGAATTTGCATCGTTCGTTACCCTACGTTAAAATCCGTGCAGTGCCCTTGAAAGACATCTGTGGGGCTACGTCGAAATACGTGTGGAACCCTTAGAGGGTTAAACTTATAAATAAACACGACGCTTTAATTTCTGAATCAAAACGGATCTTATGTAGCCTTGTGGTCCGACTATCGGCCTGTCAACCATTGGCCGCAGGTTCGATCCGCGTCGTTCGCATTCGTTTTACTTTCATTTTTCTACATTTTATTTAATTTTTTTTTAACTGTATCTTTAGTGAAAATCATAATTTTTCTTTTCAAGAACTAATATATTGACTAGAATTTAAAAAGATTTCAATATTTTATTTAAAAATAAGTCCGAAATAAAGATATTTAAGAAATAAAAGCCTAAATTCGGTCATAGATTTTGGACATTCGCAGAAATAGTCCTTGTCGTATACACATGGCTTTCAAGCAGGGATTTGAACAATTATAGAGTTTAAACTAATAAATAAACAAGTCGATTTAATTTCTGTCTCCCGGCGGATCTTATGTAGCCTTGTGGTCCGACTATCGGCCTGTCAACCAGTGGCCGCAGATTCGATCCGCGTCGTTCGCATTCGTTTTACTTTCATTTTCCTTCATTTTATTTAATTTTTTTTAACTGTAAGTTTAGTGAAAATCATAATTTTTCTTTTCAAGAACTAATATATGGACTAGAATTTAAAAAGATTTCAATATTTTATTTAAAAATACGTCCGAAATAAAAATATTTAAAAAATAAAAGCGTAAATTCGGTCAGAGATTCTGGACATGCGCAGAAATACTCCTTCTCGTATACACATGGCTTTCAAGCATAGATTTGCACAATTATAGAGCTTAAACTAATAAATAAACACGTAGCTTTAATTTCTGAATCCCAACGGATCTTATGTAGCCTTGTGGTCCGACTATCGGCCTGTCAACCAGTGGCAGCAGGTTCGATCCGCGTCGTTCGCATTCGTTTTACTTTCATTTTCCTTCATTTTATTTAATTTTTTTTAACTGTAAGTTTAGTGAAAATCATAATTTTTCTTTTCAAGAACTAATATATTGACTACAATTTAAAAAGATTTCAATATTCTATTTAAAAATAGGTCCGAAATAAAGATTTTTAAGAAATAAAAGCGTAAATTCGGTCAGAGATTTTGGACATGCGCAGAAATACTCCTTGTCGTATACACATGGCTTTCAAGCAGGGATTTGAACAATTATAGAGTTTAAACTAATAAATAAACAAGTCGATTTAATTTCTGTCTCCCGGCGGATCTTATGTAGCCTTGTGGTCCGACTATCGGCCTGTCAACCAGTGGCCGCAGATTCGATCCGCGTCGTTCGCATTCGTTTTACTTTCATTTTCCTTCATTTTATTTAATTTTTTTTAACTGTAAGTTTAGTGAAAATCATAATTTTTCTTTTCAAGACCTAATATATTGACTACAATTTAAAAAGATTTCAATATTCTATTTAAAAATAGGTCCGAAATAAAGATTTTTAAGAAATAAAAGCGTAAATTCGGTCAGAGATTCTGGACATGCGCAGATATACTCCTTCTCGTATACACATGGCTTTCAAGCAGGGATTTGCACAATTATAGAGTTTAAACTAATAAATAAACACGTAGCTTTAATTTCTGAATCCCAACGGATCTTATGTAGCCTTGCGGTCCGACTATCGGCCTGTCAACCAGTGGCAGCAGGTTCGATCCGCGTCGTTCGCATTCGTTTTACTTTCATTTTTCTTCATTTTATTTAATTCCTTTTTAACTGTATGTTTAGTGAAAATGATAATTTTTCTTTTCAAGAACTAATATATGGACTAGAATTTAAAAAGATTTCAATATTTTATTTAAAAATACGTCCCAAATAAAAATATTTAAAAAATAAAAGCGTAAATTCGGTCAGAGATTCTGGACATGCGCAGAAATACTCCTTCTCGTATACACATGGCTTTCAAGTATAGATTTGCACAATTATAGAGCTTAAACTAATAAATAAACACGTAGCTTTAATTTCTGAATCCCAACGGATCTTATGTAGCCTTGTGGTCCGACTATCGGCCTGTCAACCAGTGGCAGCAGGTTCGATCCGCGTCGTTCGCATTCGTTTTACTTTCATTTTCCTTCATTTTATTTAATTTTTTTTAACTGTAAGTTTAGTGAAAATCATAATTTTTCTTTTCAAGAACTAATATATTGACTACAATTTAAAAAGATTTCAATATTCTATTTAAAAATAGGTCCGAAATAAAGATTTTTAAGAAATAAAAGCGTAAATTCGGTCAGAGATTCTGGACATGCGCAGATATACTCCTTCTCGTATACACATGGCTTTCAAGCAGGGATTTGCACAATTATAGAGTTTAAACTAATAAATAAACACGTAGCTTTAATTTCTGAATCCCAACGGATCTTATGTAGCCTTGTGGTCCGACTATCGGCCTGTCAACCAGTGGCAGCAGGTTCGATCCGCGTCGTTCGCATTCGTTTTACTTTCATTTTTCTACATTTTATTTAATTTTTTTTTAACTGTATCTTTAGTGAAAATCATAATTTTTCTTTTCAAGAACTAATATATTGACTAGAATTTAAAAAGATTTCAATATTTTATTTAAAAATACGTCCGAAATAAAGATATTTAAGAAATAAAAGCCTAAATTCGGTCATAGATTTTGGACATTCGCAGAAATACTCCTTGTCGTATACACATGGCTTTCAAGCAGGGATTTGAACAATTATAGAGTTTAAACTAATAAATAAACAAGTCGATTTAATTTCTGTCTCCCGGCGGATCTTATGTAGCCTTGTGGTCCGACTATCGGCCTGTCAACCAGTGGCCGCAGATTCGATCCGCGTCGTTCGCATTCGTTTTACTTTCATTTTCCTTCATTTTATTTAATTTTTTTTAACTGTAAGTTTAGTGAAAATCATAATTTTTCTTTTCAAGAACTAATATATTGACTACAATTTAAAAAGATTTCAATATTCTATTTAAAAATAGGTCCGAAATAAAGATTTTTAAGAAATAAAAGCGTAAATTCGGTCAGAGATTCTGGACATGCGCAGATATACTCCTTCTCGTATACACATGGCTTTCAAGCAGGGATTTGCACAATTATAGAGTTTAAACTAATAAATAAACACGTAGCTTTAATTTCTGAATCCCAACGGATCTTATGTAGCCTTGTGGTCCGACTATCGGCCTGTCAACCAGTGGCAGCAGGTTCGATCCGCGTCGTTCGCATTCGTTTTACTTTCATTTTTCTTCATTTTATTTAATTCCTTTTTAACTGTATGTTTAGTGAAAATCATAATTTTTCTTTTCAAGAACTAATATATGGACTAGAATTTAAAAAGATTTCAATATTTTATTTAAAAATACGTCCGAAATAAAAATATTTAAAAAATAAAAGCGTAAATTCGGTCAGAGATTCTGGACATGCGCAGAAATACTCCTTCTCGTATACACATGGCTTTCAAGCATAGATTTGCACAATTATAGAGCTTAAACTAATAAATAAACACGTAGCTTTAATTTCTGAATCCCAACGGATCTTATGTAGCCTTGTGGTCCGACTATCGGCCTGTCAACCAGTGGCAGCAGGTTCGATCCGCGTCGTTCGCATTCGTTTTACTTTCATTTTCCTTCATTTTATTTAATTTTTTTTAACTGTAAGTTTAGTGAAAATCATAATTTTTCTTTTCAAGAACTAATATATTGACTACAATTTAAAAAGATTTCAATATTCTATTTAAAAATAGGTCCGAAATAAAGATTTTTAAGAAATAAAAGCGTAAATTCGGTCAGAGATTTTGGACATGCGCAGAAATACTCCTTGTCGTATACACATGGCTTTCAAGCAGGGATTTGAACAATTATAGAGTTTAAACTAATAAATAAACAAGTCGATTTAATTTCTGTCTCCCGGCGGATCTTATGTAGCCTTGTGGTCCGACTATCGGCCTGTCAACCAGTGGCCGCAGATTCGATCCGCGTCGTTCGCATTCGTTTTACTTTCATTTTCCTTCATTTTATTTAATTTTTTTTAACTGTAAGTTTAGTGAAAATCATAATTTTTCTTTTCAAGAACTAATATATTGACTACAATTTAAAAAGATTTCAATATTCTATTTAAAAATAGGTCCGAAATAAAGATTTTTAAGAAATAAAAGCGTAAATTCGGTCAGAGATTCTGGACATGCGCAGATATACTCCTTCTCGTATACACATGGCTTTCAAGCAGGGATTTGCACAATTATAGAGTTTAAACTAATAAATAAACACGTAGCTTTAATTTCTGAATCCCAACGGATCTTATGTAGCCTTGTGGTCCGACTATCGGCCTGTCAACCAGTGGCAGCAGGTTCGATCCCCGTCGTTCGCATTCGTTTTACTTTCATTTTTCTTCATTTTATTTAATTCCTTTTTAACTGTATGTTTAGTGAAAATCATAATTTTTCTTTTCAAGAACTAATATATGGACTAGAATTTAAAAAGATTTCAATATTTTATTTAAAAATACGTCCCAAATAAAAATATTTAAAAAATAAAAGCGTAAATTCGGTCAGAGATTCTGGACATGCGCAGAAATACTCCTTCTCGTATACACATGGCTTTCAAGCATAGATTTGCACAATTATAGAGCTTAAACTAATAAATAAACACGTAGCTTTAATTTCTGAATCCCAACGGATCTTATGTAGCCTTGTGGTCCGACTATCGGCCTGTCAACCAGTGGCAGCAGGTTCGATCCGCGTCGTTCGCATTCGTTTTACTTTCATTTTCCTTCATTTTATTTAATTTTTTTTAACTGTAAGTTTAGTGAAAATCATAATTTTTCTTTTCAAGAACTAATATATTGACTACAATTTAAAAAGATTTCAATATTCTATTTAAAAATAGGTCCGAAATAAAGATTTTTAAGAAATAAAAGCGTAAATTCGGTCAGAGATTTTGGACATGCGCAGAAATACTCCTTGTCGTATACACATGGCTTTCAAGCAGGGATTTGAACAATTATAGAGTTTAAACTAATAAATAAACAAGTCGATTTAATTTCTGTCTCCCGGCGGATCTTATGTAGCCTTGTGGTCCGACTATCGGCCTGTCAACCAGTGGCCGCAGATTCGATCCGCGTCGTTCGCATTCGTTTTACTTTCATTTTCCTTCATTTTATTTAATTTTTTTTAACTGTAAGTTTAGTGAAAATCATAATTTTTCTTTTCAAGAACTAATATATTGACTACAATTTAAAAAGATTTCAATATTCTATTTAAAAATAGGTCCGAAATAAAGATTTTTAAGAAATAAAAGCGTAAATTCGGTCAGAGATTCTGGACATGCGCAGATATACTCCTTCTCGTATACACATGGCTTTCAAGCAGGGATTTGCACAATTATAGAGTTTAAACTAATAAATAAACACGTAGCTTTAATTTCTGAATCCCAACGGATCTTATGTAGCCTTGTGGTCCGACTATCGGCCTGTCAACCAGTGGCAGCAGGTTCGATCCCCGTCGTTCGCATTCGTTTTACTTTCATTTTTCTTCATTTTATTTAATTCCTTTTTAACTGTATGTTTAGTGAAAATCATAATTTTTCTTTTCAAGAACTAATATATGGACTAGAATTTAAAAAGATTTCAATATTTTATTTAAAAATACGTCCCAAATAAAAATATTTAAAAAATAAAAGCGTAAATTCGGTCAGAGATTCTGGACATGCGCAGAAATACTCCTTCTCGTATACACATGGCTTTCAAGCATAGATTTGCACAATTATAGAGCTTAAACTAATAAATAAACACGTAGCTTTAATTTCTGAATCCCAACGGATCTTATGTAGCCTTGTGGTCCGACTATCGGCCTGTCAACCAGTGGCAGCAGGTTCGATCCGCGTCGTTCGCATTCGTTTTACTTTCATTTTCCTTCATTTTATTTAATTTTTTTTAACTGTAAGTTTAGTGAAAATCATAATTTTTCTTTTCAAGAAGTAATATATTGACTACAATTTAAAAAGATTTCAATATTCTATTTAAAAATAGGTCCGAAATAAAGATTTTTAAGAAATAAAAGCGTAAATTCGGTCAGAGATTTTGGACATGCGCAGAAATACTCCTTGTCGTATACACATGGCTTTCAAGCAGGGATTTGCACAATTATAGAGTTTAAACTAATAAATAAACACGTAGCTTTAATTTCTGAATCCCAACGGATCTTATGTAGCCTTGTGGTCCGACTATCGGCCTGTCAACCAGTGGCAGCAGGTTCGATCCGCGTCGTTCGCATTCGTTTTACTTTCATTTTTCTTCATTTTATTTAATTCCTTTTTAACTGTATGTTTAGTGAAAATCATAATTTTTCTTTTCAAGAACTAATATATGGACTAGAATTTAAAAAGATTTCAATATTTTATTTAAAAATACGTCCCAAATAAAAATATTTAAAAAATAAAAGCGTAAATTCGGTCAGAGATTCTGGACATGCGCAGAAATACTCCTTCTCGTATACACATGGCTTTCAAGCATAGATTTGCACAATTATAGAGCTTAAACTAATAAATAAACACGTAGCTTTAATTTCTGAATCCCAACGGATCTTATGTAGCCTTGTGGTCCGACTATCGGCCTGTCAACCAGTGGCAGCAGGTTCGATCCGCGTCGTTCGCATTCGTTTTACTTTCATTTTCCTTCATTTTATTTAATTTTTTTAACTGTAAGTTTAGTGAAAATCATAATTTTTCTTTTCAAGAACTAATATATTGACTACAATTTAAAAAGATTTCAATATTCTATTTAAAAATAGGTCCGAAATAAAGATTTTTAAGAAATAAAAGCGTAAATTCGGTCAGAGATTTTGGACATGCGCAGAAATACTCCTTGTCGTATACACATGGCTTTCAAGCAGGGATTTGAACAATTATAGAGTTTAAACTAATAAATAAACAAGTCGATTTAATTTCTGTCTCCCGGCGGATCTTATGTAGCCTTGTGGTCCGACTATCGGCCTGTCAACCAGTGGCCGCAGATTCGATCCGCGTCGTTCGCATTCGTTTTACTTTCATTTTCCTTCATTTTATTTAATTTTTTTTAACTGTAAGTTTAGTGAAAATCATAATTTTTCTTTTCAAGAACTAATATATTGACTACAATTTAAAAAGATTTCAATATTCTATTTAAAAATAGGTCCGAAATAAAGATTTTTAAGAAATAAAAGCGTAAATTCGGTCAGAGATTCTGGACATGCGCAGATATACTCCTTCTCGTATACACATGGCTTTCAAGCAGGGATTTGCACAATTATAGAGTTTAAACTAATAAATAAACACGTCGATTTAATTTCTGTCTCCCGACGGATCTTATGTAGCCTTGTGGTCCGACTATCGGCCTGTCAACTAGTGGCCGCAGGTTCGATCCGCGTCGTTCGCATTCGTTTTACTTTCATTTTTCTTCATTTTATTTAATTTTTTTTAACTGTAAGTTTACTGAAAATCATAATTTTTCTTTTCAAGAACTAATATATTGACTAGAATTTTAAAAGATTTCAATATTTTATTTTAAAATACGTCCGAGATAAAGACATTTTAGAAATAAAAGTCTAAATTCGGTCAGAGATTCTGGACATGCGCAGAAATACTCCTTCTCGTATACACATGGCTTTCAAGCAGGGATTTGCACAATTATAGAGTTTAAACTAATAAATAAACACGTCGTTTTAATTTCTGAATCCCAACGGATCTTATGTAGCCTTGTGGTCCGACTATCGGCCTGTCAACCAGTGGCCGCAGGTTCGATCCGCGTCGTTCGCATGCGTTTTACTTTCTATTTTCTTCATTTTATTTAATTTTTTTTTTAACTGTATGTTTAGGGAAAATCATAATTTTTCTTTTCAAGAACTAATATATTGACTTGAATTTAAAAAGATTTCAATATTTTATTTTAAAATACGTCCGAGATAAAGACATTTTAGAAATAAAAGCCTAAATTCGGTCAGAGATTCTGGAGATGCGCAGAAATACTCCTTCTCGTATACACATGGCTTTCAAGCAGGAATTTGCATAATTATAAAGTTTAAACTAATAAATAAACATGTAGCTTTAATTTCTGTCCCCCGACGGGTCTTATGTAGCCTTGTGGTCCGACTATCGGCCTGTCAACCAGTGGCCGCAGGTTCGATCCTTGTCGTTCGCATTCGTTTTACTTTCAATTTATTTAATTTTTTTTTTAACTGTAAGTTTAGTGAAAATCATAATTTTTCTTTTCAAGAACTAACATATTGAGTAGAATTTAAAAAGATTTCAATATTTTATTTTAAAATACGTCCGAGATAAAGACATTTTAGAAATAAAAACTTAAATTCGGTCAGAGATTCTGGACGTGCGCAGAAATACTCCTTCTCGTATACACATGGCTTTCAAGCAGGGAGTTGCACAATTATAGAGTTTAAACTAATAAATAAACACGTAGCTTTAATTTCTGTCTCCCGACGGGTCTTATGTAGCCTTGTGGTCCGACTATCGGCCTGTCAACCAGTGGCCGCAGGTTCGATCCTTGTCGTTCGCATTCGTTTTACTTTCATTTTATTTCATTTTTTTTTAACTGTAAGTTTAGTGAAAATCATAATTTTTCTTTTCAAGAACTAACATATTGACTAGAATTTAAAAAGATTTCAATATTTTATTTTAAAATACGTCCGAGATAAAGACATTTTAGAAATAAAAGCCTAAATTCGGTCAGAGATTCTGGACATGCGCAGAAATACTCCTTCTCGTATACACATGGCTTTCAAGCAGAGATTTGCACAATTATAGAGTTTAAACTAATAAATAAACACGTAGCTTTAATTTCTGTCTCCCGACGGGTCTTATGTAGCCTTGTGGTCCGACTATCGGCCTGTCAACCAGTGGCCGCAGGTTCGATCCATGTCGTTCGCATTCGTTTTACTTTCATTTTATTTAATTTTTTTTTAACTGTAAGTTTAGTGAAAATCATAATTTTTCTTTTCAAGTACTAATATATTGACTAGAATTTAAAAAGATTTCAATATTTTATTTAAAAATACGTCCGAAATAAAGACATTTTAGAAATAAAAGCCTAAATTCGGTCAGAGATTCTGGACATGCGCAGAAATACTCCTTCTCGTATACACATGGCTTTGAAGCAGGGATTTGCACAATTATAGAATTTAAACTAATAAATAAACACTTCGCTTTAATTTCTGACTCCCGACGGATCTTATGTAGCCTTGTGGTCCGACTATCGGCCTGTCAACCAGTGGCCGCAGGTTCGATCCGGGTCATTCGCATTCGTTTTACTTTCATTTTTCTTCATTTTATTTAATTTTTTTTTTAACTGTACGTTTAGTGAAAATCATAATTTTTCTTTTCAAGAACTAATATATTGACTAGAATTTAAAAAGATTTCAATATTTTATTTAAAAATACGTCCTAAATAAAGATATTTAAGAAATAAAAGCGTAAATTCGGTCAGAGATTCTGGACATGCGCAGATATACTCCTTCTCGGATACACATGGCTTTCAAGCAGGGATTTGCACAATTATAGAGTTTAAACTAATAAATAAACACGTCGCTTTAATTTCTGAATCTCAACGGATCTTATGTAGCCTTGTGGTCCGACTTTCGGCCTTTCAACCAATGGCCACAGGTTCGATCCGCGTCGTTCGCATACGTTTTACTTTCATTTTTCTTCATTTTATTTAATTTTTTTTTTAACTGTATGTTTAGTGAAAATCATAATTTTTCTTTTCAAGAACTAATATATTGACTAGAATTTAAAAAGATTTCAATATTTTATTTAAAAATACGTCCGAAATAAAGATATTTAAGAAATAAAAGCGTAAATTCGGTCAGAGATTCTGGACATACGCAGATATACTCCTTCTCGGATACACATGGCTTTCAAGCAGGGATTTGCACAATTATAGAGTTTAAACTAATAAATAAACACGTTGCTTTAATTTCTGAGTCCCAACGGATCTTATGTAGCCTTGTGGTCCGACTATCGGCCTGTCAACCAATGGTCGCAGTTTCGATCCGCGTCGTTCGCATACGCTTTACTTTCATTTTTCTTCATTTTATTTAATTTTTTTTAACTGTATCTTTAGTGAAAATCATAATTTTTCTTTTCAAGAACTAATATATTGACTTGAATTTAAAAAGAGTTCAATATTTTATTTTAAAATACGTCCGAGATAAAGACATTTTAGAAATAAAAGCCTAAATTCGGTCAGAGATTCTGGACATGCGCAGAAATACTCCTTCTCGTATATACATGGCTTTCAAGCAGGGATTTGTGCAATTATAGAGTTTAAACTAATAAAAAAACATGTAGCTTTAATTTCTGTCTCCCGACGGGTCTTATGTAGCCTTGTGGTCCGTTTATCGGCCTGTCACCCAGTGGCCGCAGGTTCGATCCGCGTCGTTCGCATTCGTTTTACTTTCATTTTTCTTCATTTTATTTAATTTTTTTTAACTGTAAGTTTAGTGAAAATCGTAATTTTTCTTTTCAAGTACTAATATATTGACTAGAATTTAAAAAGATTTCAATATTTCATTTAAAAATACGTAAGAAATAAAGACATTTTAGAAATAAAAGCCTAAATTCGGTCAGAGATTCTGGACATGCGCAGAAATACTCCTTCTCGTATACACATGGCTTTCAAGCAGGGATTTGCACAATTATAGAGTTTAAACTAATAAATAAACACGTCGCTTTAATTTCTGAATCCCAACGGATCTTATGTAGCCTTGTGGTCCGACTATCGGCCTGTCAACCAGTGGCCGCAGGTTCGATCCGCGTCGTTCGCATTCGTTTTACTTTCTATTTTCTTCATTTTATTTAATTTTTTTTTAACTGTATGTTTAGGGAAAATCATAATTTTTCTTTTCAAGAACTAATATATTGACTTGAATTTAAAAAGATTTCAATATTTTATTTTAAAATACGTCCGAGATAAAGACATTTTAGAAATAAAAGCCTAAATTCGGTCAGAGATTCTGGAGATGCGCAGAAATATTCCTTCTCGTATACACATGGCTTTCAAGCAGGGATTTGCATAATTATAAAGTTTAAACTAATAAATAAACATGTAGCTTTAATTTCTGTCCCCCGACGGGTCTTATGTAGCCTTGTGGTCCGACTATCGGCCTGTCAACCAGTGGCCGCAGGTTCGATCCTTGTCGTTCGCATTCGTTTTACTTTCAATTTATTTAATTTTTTTTTAACTGTAAGTTTAGTGAAAATCATAATTTTTCTTTTCAAGAACTAACATATTGAATAGAATTTAAAAAGATTTCAATATTTTAATTTAAAATACGTCCGAGATAAAGACATTTTAGAAATAAAAACTTAAATTCGGTCAGAGATTCTGGACATGCGTAGAAATACTCCTTCTCGTATACACATGGCTTTCAAGCAGGGAGTTGCACAATTATAGAGTTTAAACTAATAAATAAACACGTAGCTTTAATTTCTGTCTCCCGACGGGTCTTATGTAGCCTTGTGGTCCGACTATCGGCCTGTCAACCAGTGGCCGCAGGTTCGATCCGCGTCGTTCGCATTCGTTTTACTTTCATTTTTCTTCATTTTATTTAATTTTTTTTAACTGTAAGTTTAGTGAAAATCGTAATTTTTCTTTTCAAGAACTAATATATTGACTAGAATTTAAAAAGATTTCAATATTTTATTTAAAAATACGTCCGAAATAAAGATATTTAAGAAATAAAAGCGTAAATTCGGTCAGAGATTCTGGACATACGCAGATATACTTCTTCAACGGATACACATGGCTTTCAAGCAGGGATTTGCACAATTATAGAGTTTAAACTAATAAATAAACACGTCGCTTTAATTTCTGAATCCCAACGGATCTTATGTAGCCTTGTGGTCCGACTATCGGCCTGTCAACCAATGGCCGCAGGTTCGATCCGCGTCGTTCGCATACGCTTTACTTTCATTTTTCTTCATTTAATTTAATTTTTTTTAACTGTATCTTTAGTGAAAATCATAATTTTTCTTTTCAAGAACTAATATATTGACTTGAATTTAAAAAGATTTCAATATTTTATTTAAAAATACGTCCGAAATAAAGATATTTAAGAAATAAAAGCCTAAATTCGGTCAGAGATTCTGGACATGCGCAGAAATACTCCTTCTCGTATACACATATCTTTCAAGCAGTTATTTGCACAATTATAGAGTTTAAACTAATAAATAAACACGTCGCATTAATTTCTGTCTCCCGACGGATCTTATGTAGCCTTGTGGTCCGACTATCGGCCTGTCAACCAGTGGCCGCAGGTTCGATCCGCGTCGTTCGCATTCGTTTTACTTTCATTTTTCTTCATTTTATTTAATTTTTTTTTAACTGTATGTTTAGTGAAAATCATAATTTTTCTTTTCAAGAACTAATATATTGACTAGAATTTAAAAAGATTTCAATATTTTATTTTAAAATACGTCGGAGATAAAGACATTTTAGAAATAAAAGCTTAAATTCGGTCAGAGATTCTGGACATGCGCAGAAATACTCCTTCTCGTATACACATGGCTTTCAAGCAGGGAGTTGCACAATTATAGAGTTTAAACTAATAAATAAACACGCAGCTTTAATTTCTGTCCCGCGACGGGTCTTATGTAGCCTTGTGGTCCGACTATCGGCCTGTCAACCAGTGGCCGCAGGTTCGATCCGCGTCGTTCGCATACGTTTTACTTTCATTTTTCTTCATTTTATTTAATTTTTTTTTAACTGTATGTTTAGTGAAAATCATAAATTTTCTTTTCAAGAACTAATATATTGACTAGAATTTAAAAATATTTCAATATATTATTTAAAAATACGTCCGAAATAAAGATATTTAAGAAATAAAAGCCTAAATTCGGTCAGAGATTCTGGACATGCGCAGAAATACTCCTTCTCGTATACACATGGCTTTCAAACTGGGATTTGCACAATTATAGAGTTTAAACTAATAAATAAACACGTATCTTTAATTTCAGAATCCCGACGGATCTTATGTAGCCTTGTGGTCCGACTATCGGCCTGTCAACCAGTGGCCGCAGGTTCGATCCGCGTCGTTCATATTCGTTTAACTTTCTATTTTCTTCATTTTATTTAATTTTTTTTTAACTGTATGTTTAGTGAAAATCATAATTTTTCTTTACAAGAACTAATATATTGACTAGAATTTAAAAAGATTTCAATATTTCATTTAAAAATACGTCCGAGATAAAGACATTTTAGAAATAAAAGCCTAAATTCGGTCAGAGATTCTGGGCATGCGCAGAAATAGTCCTTCTCGTATACACATGGCTTTTCAACAGGGATTTGCACAATTATAGAGTTTAAACTAATAAATAAACACGTCGCTTTAATTTCTGACTCCCCATTCATCTTATGTAGCCTTGTTGTTGGACTGTTGGTCTGTAAACCAGTGGCCGCAGGTTCAATCCCTGTCGTTCGCATTCGTTTTAGTTTCAGTTTTCTTTATTTTATTTAATTTTTTTTAACTGTATTTGTAGTGAAAATCATAATTTTTCTTTTCAAGAACTAATATATTGACAAGAATTTAAAAAGATTTCAATATTTTATTTAAAAATACGTCCGAAATAAAGATATTTAAGAAATAAAAGCCTAAATTCGGTCAGAGATTTTGGACATGCGCAGAAATACTCCTTCTCGTATACAGATGGCTTTCAAGCTGAGATTTGCACAATTATAGAGTTTAAACTAATAAATAAACACGTCGCTTTAATTTCTGACTCCCCATTCATCTTATGTAGCCTTGTGGTCGGACTGTCGGCCTGTCAAACAGTGGCCGCAGGTTCGATCCCTGTCGTTCGCAACCGTTTTTCTTTCATTTTTCTTTATTTTATTTAATTTTTTTTAACTGTATTTGTAGTGAAAATCATAATTTCTCGTTTCAAGAACTAATATATTGACTAGAATTTAAAAAGATTTCAATATTTTATTTAAAAATACGTCCGAAATAAAGACATTTTAGAAATAAAAGCCTAAATTCGGTCAGAGATTCTGGGCATGCGCAGAAATAGTCCTTCTCGTATACACATGGCTTTCCAGCATTGATTTGCACAATTATAGAGTTTAAACTAATGAATAAACACGTCGCTTTAATTTCTGACTCCCCATTCATCTTATGTAGCCTTGTGGTTGGACTGTCGGCCTGTCAACCAGTGGCCGCAGGTTCAATCCGTGTCGTTCGCATTCGTTTTATTTTCATTTCTCTTCATTTTATTTAATTTTTTTTAACTGTATTTGTAGTGAAAATCATAATTTCTCGTTTCAAGAACTAATATATTGACTAGAATTTAAAAAGATTTCAATATTTTATTTTAAAATACGTCCGAGATAAAGACATCTTAGAAATAAAAGCCTAAATTCGGTCAGAGATTAGGGACATGCGCAGAAATACTCCTTCTCGTATACACATGGCTTTCAAGCAGGGATTTGCACAATTATAGAGTTTAAACTAATAAATAAACACGTAGCTTTAATTTCTGTCTCCCGACGGATCTTATGTAGACTTGTGGTCCGACTATCGGCCTGTGAACCAGTGGCCGCAGGTTCTATCCGCGTCGTTCGCATTCGTTTTACTTTCATTTTTCTTCATTTTATTTAATTTTTTTTAACAGTATGTTTAGTGAAAATCATAATTTTTCTTTTCAAGAACTAATATATTGACTAGAATTTAAAAAGATTTCAATATTTTATTTAAAAATACGTCCGAAATAAAGATATTTAAGAAATAAAAGCCTAAATTCGGTCAGAGATTTTGGACATGCGCAGAAATACTCCTTCTCGTATACAGATGGCTTTCAAGCAGGGATTTGCACAATTATAGAGTTTAAACTAATAAATAAACACGTAGCTTTAATTTCTGTCTCCCGATGGATCTCATGTAGCCTTGTGGTCCGACGATCGGCCAGTAAACCAGTGGCCGCCGGATCGATCCGCGTCGTTCGCATTCGTTTTACTTTCATTTTATTTAATTTTTTTTTAACTGTAAGTTTAGTAAAAATAATAATTTTTCTTTTCAAGAACTAATATATTAACTAGAATTTAAAAAGATTTCAATATTTTCTTTTAAAATACGTCCGAGATAAAGACATTTTAGAAATAAAAGCCTAAATTCGGTCAGAGATTCTGGACATGCGCAGAAATACTCCTTCTCGTATACACATGGCTTTCAAGCAGGGATTTGCACAATTATAGAGTTTAAACTAATAAATAAACACGTAGCTTTAATTTCTGTCTCCCTACGGATCTTATGTAGCCTTGTGGTCCGAGTATCGGCCTGCCAACCAGTGGCCGCAGGTTCGATCCGCTTCGTTCGTATTCGTTTTACTTTCATTTTATTTAATTTTTTTTTTAACTGTAAGTTTAGTGAAAATAATAATTTTCTTTTCAAGAATTAATATATTGACTAGAATTTAAAAAAGATTTCAATATTTTATTTTAAAATACGTCCGAGATAAAGACATTTTAGAAATAAAAGCCTAAATTCGGTCAGAGATTCTGGACATGCGCAGAAATACTCCTTCTCGTATACACATGGCTTTCAAGCAGGGATTTGCACAATTATAGATTTTAAACTAATAAATAAAGACGTAGCTTTAATTTCTGTCTCCCTACGGATCTTATGTAGCCTTGTGGTCCGAGTATCGGCCTGTCAACCAGTGGCCGCATGTTCGGTCCGCGTCGTTCGCATTCGTTTTACTTTCATTTTATTTAATTTTTTTTAACTGTATGTTTAGTGAAAATCATGATTTTTCTTTTCAAGAACTAATATATTTACTAGAATTTAAAAAGATTTCAATATTTTATTTAAAATTACGTCCGAAATAAAGATATTTAAGAAATAAAAGCGTAAATTCGGTCAGAGATTCTGGACATGCGCAGAAATACTCCTTCTCGTATACACATGGCTTCCAAGCAGGGAGTTGCACAATTATAGAGTTTAAACTAATAAATAAACACGTAGCTTTAATTTCTGTCTCCCGAAAGACCTTATGTAGCATTGTGGTCCAACTATCTGCCTGTCAACCAGTGGCCGCAGGTTCGATCCGCGTCGTTCGCATTCGCTTTACTTTCATTTCTCTTCATTTTATTTCATTTTTTTTAACTGTATGTTTAGTGAAAATCAAAATTTTTCTTTTCAAGAACTAATATATTGACTAGAATTTAAAAAGATTTCAATATTTTATTTTAAAATACGTCCGAGATAAAGACATCTTAGAAATAAAAGCCTAAATTCGGTCAGAGATTAGGGACATGCGCAGAAATACTCCTTCTCGTATACACATGGCTTTCAAGCAGGGATTTGCACAATTATAGAGTTTAAACTAATAAATAAACACGTAGCTTTAATTTCTGTCTCCCGACGGATCTTATGTAGACTTGTGGTCCGACTATCGGCCTGTGAACCAGTGGCCGCAGGTTCTATCCGCGTCGTTCGCATTCGTTTTACTTTCATTTTTCTTCATTTTATTTAATTTTTTTTAACAGTATGTTTAGTGAAAATCATAATTTTTCTTTTCAAGAACTAATATATTGACTAGAATTTAAAAAGATTTCAATATTTTATTTGAAAATACGTCCGAAATAAAGATATTTAAGAAATAAAAGCCTAAATTCGGTCAGAGATTCTGGACATGCGCAGAAATACTCCTAAATTCGGTCAGAGGCTTTTATTTCTAAAATGTCTTTATTTCGGACGTATTTTTAAATAAAATATTGAAATCTTTGTAATATCTTGTCAATATATTAGTTCTTGAAAAGAAAAATTATGATTTTCACTAAACTTACAGTTAAAAAAAAATTAAATAAAATGAAGAAAAATAAAAGTAAAATGAATGCGAACGAGGCGGATCGAACCTGCGGCCACTGGTTGACAGGCCGATACTCGGACCACGAGGCTACATAAGACCCGTCGGGAGTCAGAAGTTAAAGCGACGTGTTTATTTATTAGTTTAAACTCTATAATTGTGCAAATCCCTGCTTGAAAGCCATGCGTATGCGAGAAGGAGTATTTCTGCGCATGCCTAGAATCTCTGACCGAATTTAGGCTTTTATTTCTAAAATGTCTTTATTTCGGACATATTTTTAAATAAAATATTGAAATCTTTTTATATTCTAGTCAATATATTAGTTCTTGAAAAGAAAAATCATGATTTCACTAATCATACAGTTAAAAAAATTTAAATAAAATGAAAGTAAAACGATTGCGAACGACGCGTTTCGAACCTGCGGCCACTGATTGACAAGCCGATACTCGGACCACAAGGCTACATAAGACCCGTCGGGAGTCAGAAATTAAAGCGACGTGTTTATTTATTAGTTTAAACTCTATAATTGTGCAAATCCCTGCTTGAAAGCCATGGGTATACTAGAAGGAGTATTTCTGCGCATGTCCAGATTCTCTGACTGAATTTAGGCTTTTATTTCTAAAATGTCTTTATTTCGGACGTATTTTTAAATAAAATATTGAAATCTTTTTAAATTCTAGTCAATATATTAGTTCTTAAAAAGAAAAATTATGATTTTCACTAAACATACAGTTAAAAATAAATTAAATAAAATAAAGAAAAATGAAAGTAAAACGGTTGCGAACGACACCGATCGAAACTGCGGCCACTGTTTCACAGGCCGACAGTCCGACCACAATGGTACATAAGGTCTTTCGGGAGACTGAAATTAAAGCTACGTGTTTATTTATTAGTTTAAACTCTATAATTGTGCAAATCCCTGCTTCAAAGCCATGGGTATACTAGAAGAAGTATTTCTGCGCATGTCCAGATTCTCTGACTGAATTTAGGCTTTTATTTCTAAAATGTCTTTATTTCGGACGTATTTTTAAATAAAATATAGAAATCTTTTTAAATTCTAGTCAATATATTAGTTCTTGAAAAGAAAAATTATGATTTTCACTAAACATACAGTTAAAAATAAATTAAATAAAAGGAAGAAAAAGGAAAGTAAAACAAACGCGAACGACGCGGATCGAACCTGCGGCCACTGGTTGACAGGCCGATACTCGGACCACAAGGCTACATAAGACCCGTCGGGAGACAGAAATTAAAGCGACGTGTTTATTTATTAGTTTAAACTCTATAATTGTGCAAATCCCTGCTGGAAAGCAATGTGTATATGAGAAGGAGTATTTCTGCGCATGCCCAGAATCTCTGACCGAATTTAGGCTTTTATTTCTAAAATGTCTTTATTTCGGGCGTATTTTTAAATAAAATATTGAAATCTTTTTAAATTCTAGTCAATATATTAGTTCTTGAAAAGAAAAATCATGATTTTCACTAAACATGCAGTTAAAAAAATTAAATAAAATGAAGAAAAATGAAAGTAAAACAAATGCGAACGACGCGGATCGAACCTGCAGCCACTGGTTGACAGGCCGATACTCGGACCACAAGGCTACATAAGACCCGTCGGGAGTCAGAAATTATAGCGACGTGTTTATTTATTAGTTTAAACTCTATAATTGTCTAAATCCCTGCTGGAAAGCCACTCGTATGCGAGAAGGAGTATTTCTGCGCATGCCCAGAATCTCTGACCGAATTTAGGCTTTTATTTCTAAAATGTCTTTATTTCGGACGTATTTTTAAATAAAATATTGAAATCCTTTTAAATTCTAGTCAATATATTAGTTCTTGAAAAGAAAAATCATGATTTTCACTAAACATACAGTTAAAAAAAATTAAATAAAATGAAGAAAAATAAAAGTAAAATGAATGCGAACGACGCGGATCGAACCTGCGGCCACAGGTTGACAAGCCGATACTCGGACCACAAGGCTACATAAGATCCGTCGGGAGTCAGAAATTAAAGCTACGTGTTTATTTATTAGTTTAAACTCTATAATTGTGCAAATCTCTGTTTGAAAGCCATGGGTATACTAGAAGGAGTATTTCTGCGCATGTCCAGCATCTCTGACAGAATTTAGGCTTTTATTTCTAAAATGTCTTTATTTCGGGCGTATTTTTAAATAAAATATTGAAATCTTTTTCAATTCTAGTCAATATATTAGTTCTTGAAATGAAAAATCATGATTTTCACTAAACATGCAGTTAAAAAAATTAAATAAAATGAAGAAAAAAGAAAGTAAAACGAATGCGAACGACGCGGATCGAGTCTGCGGCCACTGGTTGACAGGCCGATACTCGGACCTCAAGGCTACATAAGACCCGTCGGGAGTCAGAAATTAAAGCGACGTGTTTATTTATTAGTTTAAACTCTATAATTGTGCAAATCCCTGCTTGAAAGCCATTCGCATGCGAGAAGGAGTATTTCTGCGCATGCCCAGAATCTCTGACCGAATTTAGGCTTTTATTTCTAAAATGTCTTTATTTCGGACGTATTTTTAAATAAAATATTGAAATCCTTTTAAATTCTAGTCAATATATTAGTTCTTGAAAAGAAAAATCAAGATTTTCACTAAACATACAGTTAAAAAAAATTAAATAAAATGACGAAAAATAAAAGTAAAACGAATGCGAACGACGCGGATCTAACCTGCGGCCACTGGTTGACAGGCCGATACTCGGACCACAAGGCTACATAAGACCCGTCGGGAGTCAGAAAGTAAAGCGACGTGTTTATTTATTAGTTTAAACTCTATAATTGTGCAAATCCCGTCTTGAAAGCCATGCGCATGCGAGAAGGAGTATTTCTGCGCATGCCCAGAATCTCTGACCGAATTTAGGCTTTTATTTCTAAAATGTCTTTATTTCGGACTTATTTTTAAATAAAATATTGAAATCCTTTTAAATTCTAGTCAATATATTAGTTCTTGAAAAGAAAAATCATGATTTTCTCTAAACATACAGTTAAAAAAAATTAAATAAAATGACCAAAAATAAAAGTAAAACGAATGCGAACGACGAGGATCGAACCTGCGGCCACTGGTTGACAGGCCGATACTCGGACCACGAGGCTACATAAGACCCGTCGGGAGTCAGAAATTAAAGCGACGTGTTTATTTATTAGTTTAAACTCTATAATTGTGCAAATCCCTGCTTGAAAGCCACGCGTATGCGAGAAGGAGTATTTCTGCGCATGCCTAGAATCTCTGACCGAATTTAGGCTTTTATTTCTAAAATGTCTTTATTTCGGACGTATTTTTAAATAAAATATTGAAATCTTTTTAAATTCTAGTCAATATATTAGTTTTTGAAAAGAAAAATTATGATTTTCACTAAACATACAGTTAAAAAAAAAATTAAATAAAATGAAGAAAAATGAAAGTAAAATGAATGCGAACGACGCGGATCGAACCTGCGGCCACTGGTTGATAGGCCGATACTCGGACCACAAGGCTACATAAGATCCGCCAATAGACAGAAATTAAAGCGACGTATTTATTTATTAGTTTAAACTCTATAATTGTGCAAATCCCTGCTTGAAAGCCATGTCTATACTAGAAGGAGTATTTCTGCGCATGTCCAGATTCTGTGACTGAATTTAGGGTTTTATTTCTAAAATGTCTTTATTTCGGACGTATTTTTAAATAAAATATTGAAATCTTTTTAAATTCTAGTCAATATATTAGTTTTTGAAAAGAAAAATTATGATTTTCACTAAACATACAGTTAAAAAAAAATTAAATAAAATGAAAGTAAAACGAATGCGAACGACGCGGATCGAACCTGCGGCCACTGGCTGACACGCCGATACTCGGACCACAAGGCTACATAAGATCCGTCGGTAGTCAGAAATTAAAGCTACGTGTTTATTTATTAGTTTAAACTCTATAATTGTGCAAATCCCTGCTTGAAAGCCATGGGTATACTAGAAGGAGTATTTCTGCGCATGTCCGGATTCTCGGACTGAATTTACGCTTTTATTTCTAAAATGATAGTATTTCGGACGTATTTTTAAATAAAATATTGAAATCTTTTTAAATTCTAGTCAATATATTAGTTCTTGAAAACAAAAATTATGATTTTCACTAAACATACAGTTAAAAATAAATTAAATAAAATGAAAGTAAAACGAATGCGAACGACGCTTTTCGAACCTGCGGCCACTGGTTGACAGGCCGATACTCGGACCACAAGGCTACATAAGATCCGCCAGGAGTCAGAAATTAAAGCGACGTGTTTATTTATTAGTTTAAACTCTATAATTGTGCAAATCCCTGTTGGAAAGCCATGTGTATATGAGAAGGAGTATTTCTGCGCATGCCCTGAATTTCTTAAAGAATTTAGGCTTTTATTTCTAAAATGTCTTTATTTCGGACGTATTTTTAAATAAAATATTGAATTCTTTATATATTCTAGTAAATATATTAGTTCTTGAAAAGAAAAATCATGATTTTCACTAATCGTACAGTTAAAAAAAATTAAATAAAATGAAAGTAAAACGAATGCGAACGACGCGGATCGAACCTGCGGCCACTGGTTGACAGGCCGATGCTCAGACCACAAGGCTACATAAGATCCGCCAGGAGACAGAAATTAAAGCCACGCATTTATTTATTAGTTTAAACTCTATAATTGTGCAAATCCCTGCTTGAAAACCATGGGTATACTAGAAGGAGTATTTCTGCGCATGTCTAGATTCTCTGACTGAATTTAGGCTTTTATTTCTAAAATGTCTTTATTTCGGACGTATTTTTAAATAAAATATTGAAATCTTTTTAAATTCTAGTCAATATATTAGTTCTTGAAAAGAAAAATCATGATTTTCACTAAACATGCAGTAAAAAAAATTAAATAAACGAAGAAAAATGAAAGTAAAACGAATGCGAACGACAGGGATCGAACCTGCGGCCACTGGTTGACAGGCCGATACTCGGACCACAAGGCTACATAAGATCCGTCGGGAGTCAGAAATTAAAGCTACGTGTTTATTTATTAGTTTCAACTCTATAATTGTGCAAATCCCTGCTTGAAAGCCATGTGTCTACGAGAAGGAGTATTTCTGCGCATGTCCAGAATCTCTGACCGAATTTAGGCTTTTATTTCTAAAATGTCTTTATTTCGGACGTATTTTTAAATAAAATATTGAAATTCCTTTTAAATTCTAGTCAATATATTAGTTCTTGAAAAGAAAAATCATGATTTTCACTAAACATACAGTTAAAAAAAATTAAATAAAATGAAAGTAAAATGAATGCGAACGACGCGGATCGAACCTGCGGCCACTGGTTGACAGGCCGATACTCGAACCACAAGGCTACATAAGATCCGCCAATAGACAGAAATTAAAGCGACGTATTTATTCATTAGTTTAAACTCTATAATTGTGCAAATCCCTGCTTGAAAGCCATGTGTATACTAGAAGGAGTATTTCTGCGCATGTCCAGATTCTCTGACTGAATTTAGGCTTTTATTTCTAAAATGTCTTTATTTCGGACGTATTTTTAAATAAAATATTGAAATCTTTTTAAATTCTAGTCAATATATTAGTTCTTGAAAAGAAAAATCATGATTTTCACTAAACATGCAGTAAAAAAAATTAAATAAACGAAGAAAAATGAAAGTAAAACGAATGCGAACGACAGGGATCGAACCTGCGGCCACTGGTTGACAGGCCGATACTCGGACCACAAGGCTACATAAGATCCGTCGGGAGTCAGAAATTAAAGCTACGTGTTTATTTATTAGTTTCAACTCTATAATTGTGCAAATCCCTGCTTGAAAGCCATGTGTCTACGAGAAGGAGTATTTCTGCGCATGTCCAGAATCTCTGACCGAATTTAGGCTTTTATTTCTAAAATGTCTTTATTTCGGACGTATTTTTAAATAAAATATTGAAATTCCTTTTAAATTCTAGTCAATATATTAGTTCTTGAAAAGAAAAATCATGATTTTCACTAAACATACAGTTAAAAAAAATTAAATAAAATGAAAGTAAAATGAACGCGAACGACGCGGATCGAACCTGCGGCCACTGGTTGACAGGCCGATACTCGAACCACAAGGCTACATAAGATTCGCCAGGAGACAGAAATTAAAGAGACCTATTTATTTATTAGTTTAAACTCTATAATTGTGCAAATCCCTGCTTGAAAGCCATGTGTATACTAGAAGGAGTATTTCTGCGTATGTCCAGATTCTGTGACTGAATTTAGGCTTTTATTTCTAAAATGTCTTTATTTCGGAAGTATTTTTAAATAAAATATTGAAATCCTTTTAAATTCTAGTCAATATATTAGTTCTTGAAAAGAAAAATCATGATTTTCACTAAACATACAGTTAAAAAAAATTAAATAAAATGAAGAAAAATAAAAGTAAAATGAATGCGAACGACGCGGATCGAACCTGCGGCCACTGGTTGACAGGCCGATACTCGGACCACGAGGCTACATACGATCCGTCGGGAGTCAGAAATTAAAGCGACGTGTTTATTTATTAGTTTCAACTTTATAATTGTGCAAATCCCTGCTTGAAAGCCATGGGTATACTAGAAGGAGTATTTCTGCGCATGTCCAGATTCTCTGACTGAATTTAGGCTTTTATTTCTAAAATGACTTTATTTCGGACGTATTTTTAAATAAAATATTGAAATCTTTTTAAATTCTAGTCAATATATTAGTTCTTGAAAAGAAAAATCATGATTTTCACTAAACATACAGTTAAAAAAAATTAAATAAAATGAAGAAAAATAAAAGTAAAATGAATGCGAACGACGCGGACCGAACCTGCGGCCACTGGTTGACAGGCCGATACTCGGACCACGAGGCTACATACGATCCGTCGGTAGTCAGAAATTAAAGCTACGTGTTTATTTATTAGTTTCAACTTTATAATTGTGCAAATCCCTGCTTGAAAGCCATGGGTATACTAGAAGGAGTATTTCTGCGCATGTCCAGATTCTCTGACTGAATTTAGGCTTTTATTTCTAAAATGACTTTATTTCGGACGTATTTTTAAATAAAATATTGAAATCTTTTTAAATTCTAGTCAATATATTAGTTCTTGAAAAGAAAAATTATGATTTTCACTAAACATACAGTTAAAAATAAATTAAATAAAAGGAAGAAAAAGAAAAGTAAAACAAACGCGAACGACGCGGATCGAACCTGCGGCCACTGGTTGACAGGCCGATACTCGGACCACAAGGTTACATAAGACCCGTCGGGAGTGAGAAATTAAAGCGACGTGTTTATTTATTGGTTTAAACTCTATTATTGTGCAAATCCCTGCTGGAAAGCCATGTGTATATGAGAAGGAGTATTTCTGCGCATGCCCAGAATCTCTGACCGAATTTAGGCTTTTATTTCTAAAATGTCTTTATTTCGGGCGTATTTTTAAATAAAATATTGAAATCTTTTTAAATTCTAGTCAATATATTAGTTCTTGAAAAGAAAAATCATGATTTTCACTAAACATGCAGTTAAAAAAATTAAATAAAATGAAGAAAAATGAAAGTAAAACGCATGCGAACGACAGGGATCGAACCTGCGGCCACTGGTTGACAGGCCGACAGTCCGACTACAAGGCTACATAAGATGCGTCGGGAGTCCGAAATTAAAGCGACGTGTTTATTTATTAGTTTAAACTCTATAATTGTGCAAATCCATGCTTGAAAGCCATGTGAATACGAGAAGGAGTATTTCTAGGCATGTCCAGAATCTCTGACCTAATTTACGCTTTTATTTCTTAAATATTTTTATTTCGGACGTATTTTTAAATAAAATATTGAAATCTTTTTAAATTCTAGTCAATATATTAGTTCTTGAAAAGAAAAATTATGATTTTCACTAAACATACAGTTAAAAATAATTTATAAAATGAAAGTTAAACGAATGCCAACGACGCGGATCGAACCTGCGGCCACTGGTTGACAGGCCGATACTCAGGCCACAAGGCTACATAAGATCCGTCGGGAGTCAGAAATTAAAGCTACGTGTTTATTTATTAGTTTAAACTATAATTGTGCAAATCCCTGCTTGAAAGCCATGTGTATATGAGAAGGAGTATTTCTGCGCATGCCCAGAATCTCTGATCGAATTTAGGCTTTTATTTCTAAAATGTCTTTATTTCGGACTTATTTTTAAATAAAATATTGAAATCTTTTTATATTCTAGTCAATATATTAGTTCTTGAAAAGAAAAATCATGATTTTCACTTATCGTACAGTTAAAAAAAAATTAAATAAAATGAAGAAAAATGAAAGTAAAAGGACAAGAACGACGCGGTTCGAACCTGCGGCCACTGGTTGACAGGCCGATACTCGGACCACAAGGCTACATAAGATCCGTCGGGAGTCAGAAATTAAAGCTACGTGTTTATTTATTAGTTTCAACTCTATAATTGTGCAAATCCCTGCTTGAAAGCCATGTGTCTACGAGAAGGAGTATTTCTGCGCATGTCCAGAATCTCTGACCGAATTTAGGCTTTTATTTCTAAAATGTCTTTATTTCGGACGTATTTTTAAATAAAATATTGAAATTCCTTTTAAATTCTAGTCAATATATTAGTTCTTGAAAAGAAAAATCATGATTTTCACTAAACATACAGTTAAAAAAAATTAAATAAAATGAAAGTAAAATGAATGCGAACGACGCGGATCGAACCTGCGGCCACTGGTTGACAGGCCGATACTCGAACCACAAGGCTACATAAGATCCGCCAATAGACAGAAATTAAAGCGACGTATTTATTCATTAGTTTAAACTCTATAATTGTGCAAATCCCTGCTTGAAAGCCATGTGTATACTAGAAGGAGTATTTCTGCGCATGTCCAGATTCTCTGACTGAATTTAGGCTTTTATTTCTAAAATGTCTTTATTTCGGACGTATTTTTAAATAAAATATTGAAATCTTTTTAAATTCTAGTCAATATATTAGTTCTTGAAAAGAAAAATCATGATTTTCACTAAACATGCAGTAAAAAAAATTAAATAAACGAAGAAAAATGAAAGTAAAACGAATGCGAACGACAGGGATCGAACCTGCGGCCACTGGTTGACAGGCCGATACTCGGACCACAAGGCTACATAAGATCCGTCGGGAGTCAGAAATTAAAGCTACGTGTTTATTTATTAGTTTCAACTCTATAATTGTGCAAATCCCTGCTTGAAAGCCATGTGTCTACGAGAAGGAGTATTTCTGCGCATGTCCAGAATCTCTGACCGAATTTAGGCTTTTATTTCTAAAATGTCTTTATTTCGGACGTATTTTTAAATAAAATATTGAAATTCCTTTTAAATTCTAGTCAATATATTAGTTCTTGAAAAGAAAAATCATGATTTTCACTAAACATACAGTTAAAAAAAATTAAATAAAATGAAAGTAAAATGAACGCGAACGACGCGGATCGAACCTGCGGCCACTGGTTGACAGGCCGATACTCGAACCACAAGGCTACATAAGATTCGCCAGGAGACAGAAATTAAAGAGACCTATTTATTTATTAGTTTAAACTCTATAATTGTGCAAATCCCTGCTTGAAAGCCATGTGTATACTAGAAGGAGTATTTCTGCGTATGTCCAGATTCTGTGACTGAATTTAGGCTTTTATTTCTAAAATGTCTTTATTTCGGAAGTATTTTTAAATAAAATATTGAAATCCTTTTAAATTCTAGTCAATATATTAGTTCTTGAAAAGAAAAATCATGATTTTCACTAAACATACAGTTAAAAAAAATTAAATAAAATGAAGAAAAATAAAAGTAAAATGAATGCGAACGACGCGGATCGAACCTGCGGCCACTGGTTGACAGGCCGATACTCGGACCACGAGGCTACATACGATCCGTCGGGAGTCAGAAATTAAAGCTACGTGTTTATTTATTAGTTTCAACTTTATAATTGTGCAAATCCCTGCTTGAAAGCCATGGGTATACTAGAAGGAGTATTTCTGCGCATGTCCAGATTCTCTGACTGAATTTAGGCTTTTATTTCTAAAATGACTTTATTTCGGACGTATTTTTAAATAAAATATTGAAATCTTTTTAAATTCTAGTCAATATATTAGTTCTTGAAAAGAAAAATTATGATTTTCACTAAACATACAGTTAAAAATAAATTAAATAAAAGGAAGAAAAAGAAAAGTAAAACAAAAGCGAACGACGCGGATCGAACCTGCGGCCACTGGTTGACAGGCCGATACTCGGACCACAAGGTTACATAAGACCCGTCGGGAGTGAGAAATTAAAGCGACGTGTTTATTTATTGGTTTAAACTCTATTATTGTGCAAATCCCTGCTGGAAAGCCATGTGTATATGAGAAGGAGTATTTCTGCGCATGCCCAGAATCTCTGACCGAATTTAGGCTTTTATTTCTAAAATGTCTTTATTTCGGGCGTATTTTTAAATAAAATATTGAAATCTTTTTAAATTCTAGTCAATATATTAGTTCTTGAAAAGAAAAATCATGATTTTCACTAAACATGCAGTTAAAAAAATTAAATAAAATGAAGAAAAATGAAAGTAAAACGCATGCGAACGACAGGGATCGAACCTGCGGCCACTGGTTGACAGGCCGACAGTCCGACTACAAGGCTACATAAGATGCGTCGGGAGTCCGAAATTAAAGCGACGTGTTTATTCATTAGTTTAAACTCTATAATTGTGCAAATCCATGCTTGAAAGCCATGTGAATACGAGAAGGAGTATTTCTAGGCATGTCCAGAATCTCTGACCTAATTTACGCTTTTATTTCTTAAATATTTTTATTTCGGACGTATTTTTAAATAAAATATTGAAATCTTTTTAAATTCTAGTCAATATATTAGTTCTTGAAAAGAAAAATTATGATTTTCACTAAACATACAGTTAAAAATAATTTATAAAATGAAAGTTAAACGAATGCCAACGACGCGGATCGAACCTGCGGCCACTGGTTGACAGGCCGATACTCAGGCCACAAGGCTACATAAGATCCGTCGGGAGTCAGAAATTAAAGCTACGTGTTTATTTATTAGTTTAAACTATAATTGTGCAAATCCCTGCTTGAAAGCCATGTGTATATGAGAAGGAGTATTTCTGCGCATGCCCAGAATCTCTGATCGAATTTAGGCTTTTATTTCTAAAATGTCTTTATTTCGGACTTATTTTTAAATAAAATATTGAAATCTTTTTATATTCTAGTCAATATATTAGTTCTTGAAAAGAAAAATCATGATTTTCACTTATCGTACAGTTAAAAAAAAATTAAATAAAATGAAGAAAAATGAAAGTAAAAGGACAAGAACGACGCGGTTCGAACCTGCGGCCACTGGTTGACAGGCCGATACTCGGACCACAAGGCTACATAAGATCCGCCAATAAACAGAAATTAAAGCGACGTATTTATTTATTAGTTTAAACTCTATAATTGTGCAAATCCCTGCTTGAAAGCCATGTCTATACTAGAAGGAGTATTTCTGCGCATGTCCAGATTCTGTGACTGAATTTAGGGTTTTATTTCTAAAATGTCTTTATTTCGGAAGTATTTTTAAATAAAATATTGAATTCCTTTTAAATTCTAGTCAATATATTAGTTCTTGAAAAGAAAAATCATGATTTTCACTAAACATGCAGTAAAAAAAATTAAATAAACGAAGAAAAATGAAAGTAAAACGAATGCGAACGACAGGGATCGAACCTGCGGCCACTGGTTGACAGGCCGATACTCGGACCACAAGGCTACATAAGATCCGTCGGGAGTCAGAAATTAAAGCTACGTGTTTATTTATTAGTTTCAACTCTATAATTGTGCAAATCCCTGCTTGAAAGCCATGTGTCTACGAGAAGGAGTATTTCTGCGCATGTCCAGATTCTCGGACTGAATTTACGCTTTTATTTCTAAAATGTCTGTATTTCGGATGTATTTTTAAATAAAATATTGAAATCTTTTTAAATTCTAGTCAATATATTAGTTCTTGAAAAGAAAAATTATGATTTTCACTAAACATACAGATAAAATAAATTAAATAAAATGAAAGTAAAACGAATGCGAACGACGCTGATCAAACCTGCAGCCACTGGTTGACAGGCCGATACTCGGACCACAAGGCTACATAAGACCCGTCGGGAGACAGAAATTAAAGCGACGTGTTTATTTATTAGTTTAAACTCTATAATTGTGCAAATCCCTGCTGAAAAGCCATGTGTATATGAGAAGGAGTATTTCTGCGCATGCCCAGAATTTCTGACCGAATTTAGGCTTTTATTTCTAAAATGTCTTTATTTCGGACGTATTTTTAAATAAAATATTGAAATCTTTTTAAATTCTAGTCAATATATTAGTTCTTGAAAAGAAAAATCGTGATTTTCACTAATCGTACAGTTAAAAAAAATTAAATAAAATGAAGAAAAATGAAAGTAAAACGAATACGAACGACGCGGTTCGAACCTGCGGCCACTGGTTGACAGGCCGATACTCGGACCACAAGGCTACATAAGACCCGCCAGGAGACAGAAATTAAAGCCACGTATTTATTTATTAGTTTAAACTCTATAATTGTGCAAATCCCTGCTTGAAAGCCATGTGTATACTAGAAGGAGTATTTCTGCGCATGTCCAGATTCTGTGACTGAATTTAGGGTTTTATTTCTATTAATGTCTTTATTTCGGACGTATTTTTAAATAAAATATTGAAATCTTTTTAAATTCTAGTCAATATATTAGTTTCTGTAAAGAAAAATTATGATTTTCACGAAACATACAGTTAAAAAAAATTAAATAAAATGAAGAAAAATGAAAGTAAAATGAATGCGAACGACGCGGATCGAACCTGCGGCCACAGGCTGACAGGCCGATACTCGGACCACAAGGCTACATAAGACCCGTCGGGAGTCAGAAATTAAAGCGACGTGTTTATTTATTAGTTTAAACTCTATAATTGTGCAAATCCCTGCTGGAAATCCATTCGTATGCGAGAAGGAGTATTTCTGCGCATGCCCAGAATCTCTGACCGAATTTAGGCTTTTATTTATATTAATGTCTTTATTTCGGACGTATTTTTAAATACAATATTGAAATCTTTTTATATTCTAGTCAATATATTAGTTCTTGAAAAGAAAAATCATGATTTTCACTAATCGTACAGTTAAAAAAAAATTAAATAAAATGAAAGTAAAACGAACGCGAACGATGCGGTTCGAACCTGCGGCCACTGGTTGACAGGCCGATACTCGGACCACAAGGCTACATAAGATCCGCCAATAGACAGAAATTAAAGCGACGTATTTATTTATTAGTTTAAACTCTATAATTGTGCAAATCCCTGCTTGAAAACCATGGGTATACTAGAAGGAGTATTTCTGCGCATGTCTAGATTCTCTGACTGAATTTAGGCTTTTATTTCTAAAATGTCTTTATTTCGGACGTATTTTTAAATAAAATATTGAAATCTTTTTAAATTCTAGTCAATATATTAGTTCTTGAAAAGAAAAATCATGATTTTCACTAAACATGCAGTAAAAAAAATTAAATAAACGAAGAAAAATGAAAGTAAAACGAATGCGAACGACAGGGATCGAACCTGCGGCCACTGGTTGACAGGCCGATACTCGGACCACAAGGCTACATAAGATCCGTCGGGAGTCAGAAATTAAAGCTACGTGTTTATTTATTAGTTTCAACTCTATAATTGTGCAAATCCCTGCTTGAAAGCCATGTGTCTACGAGAAGGAGTATTTCTGCGGATGTCCAGAATCTCTGACCGAATTTAGGCTTTTATTTCTAAAATGTCTTTATTTCGGACGTATTTTTAAATAAAATATTGAAATTCCTTTTAAATTCTAGTCAATATATTAGTTCTTGAAAAGAAAAATCATGATTTTCACTAAACATACAGTTAAAAAAAATTAAATAAAATGAAAGTAAAATGAATGCGAACGACGCGGATCGAACCTGCGGCCACTGGTTGACAGGCCGATACTCGAACCACAAGGCTACATAAGATCCGCCAATAGACAGAAATTAAAGCGACGTATTTATTCATTAGTTTAAACTCTATAATTGTGCAAATCCCTGCTTGAAAGCCATGTGTATACTAGAAGGAGTATTTCTGCGCATGTCCAGATTCTCTGACTGAATTTAGGCTTTTATTTCTAAAATGTCTTTATTTCGGACGTATTTTTAAATAAAATATTGAAATCTTTTTAAATTCTAGTCAATATATTAGTTCTTGAAAAGAAAAATCATGATTTTCACTAAACATGCAGTAAAAAAAATTAAATAAACGAAGAAAAATGAAAGTAAAACGAATGCGAACGACAGGGATCGAACCTGCGGCCACTGGTTGACAGGCCGATACTCGGACCACAAGGCTACATAAGATCCGTCGGGAGTCAGAAATTAAAGCTACGTGTTTATTTATTAGTTTCAACTCTATAATTGTGCAAATCCCTGCTTGAAAGCCATGTGTCTACGAGAAGGAGTATTTCTGCGCATGTCCAGAATCTCTGACCGAATTTAGGCTTTTATTTCTAAAATGTCTTTATTTCGGACGTATTTTTAAATAAAATATTGAAATTCCTTTTAAATTCTAGTCAATATATTAGTTCTTGAAAAGAAAAATCATGATTTTCACTAAACATACAGTTAAAAAAAATTAAATAAAATGAAAGTAAAATGAACGCGAACGACGCGGATCGAACCTGCGGCCACTGGTTGACAGGCCGATACTCGAACCACAAGGCTACATAAGATCCGCCAATAGACAGAAATTAAAGCGACGTATTTATTCATTAGTTTAAACTCTATAATTGTGCAAATCCCTGCTTGAAAGCCATGTGTATACTAGAAGGAGTATTTCTGCGCATGTCCAGATTCTGTGACTGAATTTAGGGTTTTATTTCTAAAATGTCTTTATTTCGGACGTATTTTTAAATAAAATATTGAAATCTTTTTAAATTCTAGTCAATATATTAGTTTTTGAAAAGAAAAATTATGATTTTCACTAAACATACAGTTAAAAAAAAATTAAATAAAATGAAGAAAAATGAAAGTAAAATGAATGCGAACGACGCGGATCGAACCTGCGGCCACTGGTTGACAGGCCGATACTCGGACCACAAGGCTACATAAGACCCGTCGGGTGTCAGAAATTAAAGCGACGTGTTTATTTATTAGTTTAAACTCTATAATTGTGTAAATCCCTGCTGGAAAGCCATTCGTATGCGAGAAGGAATATTTCTGCGCATGCCCAGAATCTCTGACCGAATTTAGGCTTTTATTTCTATTAATGTCTTTATTTCGGACGTATTTTTAAATAAAATATTGAAATCTTTTTATATTCTAGTCAATATATTAGTTCTTGAAAAGAAAAATCATGATTTTCACTAATTGCACAGTTAAAAAAAAATTAAATAAAATGAAGAAAAATGAAAGTAAAACGAATGCGAACGACGCGGATCGAACCTGCGGCCACTGGTTGACAGGCCGATACTCGGACCACAAGGCTACATAAGATCCGTCGGGAGTCAGAAATTAAAGCTACGTGTTTATTTATTAGTTTAAACTCTATAATTGTGCAAATCCCTGCTTGAAAACCATGGGTATACTAGAAGGAGTATTTCTGCGCATGTCTAGATTCTCTGACTGAATTTAGGCTTTTATTTCTTAAATATTTTTATTTCGGACGTATTTTTATATAAAATATTGAAATCTTTTTAAATTCTAGTCAATATATTAGTTCTTGAAAAGAAAAATCATGATTTTCAGTAATCATACAGGTAAAAAAAAAATTAAATAAAATGAAGAAAAATGAAAGTAAAACGAATGCGAACGACAGGGATCGAACCTGCGGCCACTGGTTGACAGGCCGACAGTCCGACTACAAGGCTACATAAGATGCGTCGGGAGTCCGAAATTAAAGCGACGTGTTTATTCATTAGTTTAAACTCTATAATTGTGCAAATCCATGCTTGAAAGCCATGTGAATACGAGAAGGAGTATTTCTAGGCATGTCCAGAATCTCTGACCTAATTTACGCTTTTATTTCTTAAATATTTTTATTTCGGACGTATTTTTAAATAAAATATTGAAATCTTTTTAAATTCTAGTCAATATATTAGTTCTTGAAAAGAAAAATTATGATTTTCACTAAACATACAGTTAAAAATAATTTATAAAATGAAAGTTAAACGAATGCCAACGACGCGGATCGAACCTGCGGCCACTGGTTGACAGGCCGATACTCAGGCCACAAGGCTACATAAGATCCGTCGGGAGTCAGAAATTAAAGCTACGTGTTTATTTATTAGTTTAAACTATAATTGTGCAAATCCCTGCTTGAAAGCCATGTGTATATGAGAAGGAGTATTTCTGCGCATGCCCAGAATCTCTGATCGAATTTAGGCTTTTATTTCTAAAATGTCTTTATTTCGGACTTATTTTTAAATAAAATATTGAAATCTTTTTATATTCTAGTCAATATATTAGTTCTTGAAAAGAAAAATCATGATTTTCACTTATCGTACAGTTAAAAAAAAATTAAATAAAATGAAGAAAAATGAAAGTAAAAGGACAAGAACGACGCGGTTCGAACCTGCGGCCACTGGTTGACAGGCCGATACTCGGACCACAAGGCTACATAAGATCCGCCAATAAACAGAAATTAAAGCGACGTATTTATTTATTAGTTTAAACTCTATAATTGTGCAAATCCCTGCTTGAAAGCCATGTCTATACTAGAAGGAGTATTTCTGCGCATGTCCAGATTCTGTGACTGAATTTAGGGTTTTATTTCTAAAATGTCTTTATTTCGGAAGTATTTTTAAATAAAATATTGAATTCCTTTTAAATTCTAGTCAATATATTAGTTCTTGAAAAGAAAAATCATGATTTTCACTAAACATGCAGTAAAAAAAATTAAATAAACGAAGAAAAATGAAAGTAAAACGAATGCGAACGACAGGGATCGAACCTGCGGCCACTGGTTGACAGGCCGATACTCGGACCACAAGGCTACATAAGATCCGTCGGGAGTCAGAAATTAAAGCTACGTGTTTATTTATTAGTTTCAACTCTATAATTGTGCAAATCCCTGCTTGAAAGCCATGTGTCTACGAGAAGGAGTATTTCTGCGCATGTCCAGATTCTCGGACTGAATTTACGCTTTTATTTCTAAAATGTCTGTATTTCGGATGTATTTTTAAATAAAATATTGAAATCTTTTTAAATTCTAGTCAATATATTAGTTCTTGAAAAGAAAAATTATGATTTTCACTAAACATACAGATAAAATAAATTAAATAAAATGAAAGTAAAACGAATGCGAACGACGCTGATCAAACCTGCAGCCACTGGTTGACAGGCCGATACTCGGACCACAAGGCTACATAAGACCCGTCGGGAGACAGAAATTAAAGCGACGTGTTTATTTATTAGTTTAAACTCTATAATTGTGCAAATCCCTGCTGAAAAGCCATGTGTATATGAGAAGGAGTATTTCTGCGCATGCCCAGAATTTCTGACCGAATTTAGGCTTTTATTTCTAAAATGTCTTTATTTCGGACGTATTTTTAAATAAAATATTGAAATCTTTTTAAATTCTAGTCAATATATTAGTTCTTGAAAAGAAAAATCGTGATTTTCACTAATCGTACAGTTAAAAAAAATTAAATAAAATGAAGAAAAATGAAAGTAAAACGAATACGAACGACGCGGTTCGAACCTGCGGCCACTGGTTGACAGGCCGATACTCGGACCACAAGGCTACATAAGACCCGCCAGGAGACAGAAATTAAAGCCACGTATTTATTTATTAGTTTAAACTCTATAATTGTGCAAATCCCTGCTTGAAAGCCATGTGTATACTAGAAGGAGTATTTCTGCGCATGTCCAGATTCTGTGACTGAATTTAGGGTTTTATTTCTATTAATGTCTTTATTTCGGACGTATTTTTAAATAAAATATTGAAATCTTTTTAAATTCTAGTCAATATATTAGTTTCTGTAAAGAAAAATTATGATTTTCACGAAACATACAGTTAAAAAAAATTAAATAAAATGAAGAAAAATGAAAGTAAAATGAATGCGAACGACGCGGATCGAACCTGCGGCCACAGGCTGACAGGCCGATACTCGGACCACAAGGCTACATAAGACCCGTCGGGAGTCAGAAATTAAAGCGACGTGTTTATTTATTAGTTTAAACTCTATAATTGTGCAAATCCCTGCTGGAAATCCATTCGTATGCGAGAAGGAGTATTTCTGCGCATGCCCAGAATCTCTGACCGAATTTAGGCTTTTATTTATATTAATGTCTTTATTTCGGACGTATTTTTAAATACAATATTGAAATCTTTTTATATTCTAGTCAATATATTAGTTCTTGAAAAGAAAAATCATGATTTTCACTAATCGTACAGTTAAAAAAAAATTAAATAAAATGAAAGTAAAACGAACGCGAACGATGCGGTTCGAACCTGCGGCCACTGGTTGACAGGCCGATACTCGGACCACAAGGCTACATAAGATCCGCCAATAGACAGAAATTAAAGCGACGTATTTATTTATTAGTTTAAACTCTATAATTGTGCAAATCCCTGCTTGAAAACCATGGGTATACTAGAAGGAGTATTTCTGCGCATGTCTAGATTCTCTGACTGAATTTAGGCTTTTATTTCTAAAATGTCTTTATTTCGGACGTATTTTTAAATAAAATATTGAAATCTTTTTAAATTCTAGTCAATATATTAGTTCTTGAAAAGAAAAATCATGATTTTCACTAAACATGCAGTAAAAAAAATTAAATAAACGAAGAAAAATGAAAGTAAAACGAATGCGAACGACAGGGATCGAACCTGCGGCCACTGGTTGACAGGCCGATACTCGGACCACAAGGCTACATAAGATCCGTCGGGAGTCAGAAATTAAAGCTACGTGTTTATTTATTAGTTTCAACTCTATAATTGTGCAAATCCCTGCTTGAAAGCCATGTGTCTACGAGAAGGAGTATTTCTGCGGATGTCCAGAATCTCTGACCGAATTTAGGCTTTTATTTCTAAAATGTCTTTATTTCGGACGTATTTTTAAATAAAATATTGAAATTCCTTTTAAATTCTAGTCAATATATTAGTTCTTGAAAAGAAAAATCATGATTTTCACTAAACATACAGTTAAAAAAAATTAAATAAAATGAAAGTAAAATGAATGCGAACGACGCGGATCGAACCTGCGGCCACTGGTTGACAGGCCGATACTCGAACCACAAGGCTACATAAGATCCGCCAATAGACAGAAATTAAAGCGACGTATTTATTCATTAGTTTAAACTCTATAATTGTGCAAATCCCTGCTTGAAAGCCATGTGTATACTAGAAGGAGTATTTCTGCGCATGTCCAGATTCTCTGACTGAATTTAGGCTTTTATTTCTAAAATGTCTTTATTTCGGACGTATTTTTAAATAAAATATTGAAATCTTTTTAAATTCTAGTCAATATATTAGTTCTTGAAAAGAAAAATCATGATTTTCACTAAACATGCAGTAAAAAAAATTAAATAAACGAAGAAAAATGAAAGTAAAACGAATGCGAACGACAGGGATCGAACCTGCGGCCACTGGTTGACAGGCCGATACTCGGACCACAAGGCTACATAAGATCCGTCGGGAGTCAGAAATTAAAGCTACGTGTTTATTTATTAGTTTCAACTCTATAATTGTGCAAATCCCTGCTTGAAAGCCATGTGTCTACGAGAAGGAGTATTTCTGCGCATGTCCAGAATCTCTGACCGAATTTAGGCTTTTATTTCTAAAATGTCTTTATTTCGGACGTATTTTTAAATAAAATATTGAAATTCCTTTTAAATTCTAGTCAATATATTAGTTCTTGAAAAGAAAAATCATGATTTTCACTAAACATACAGTTAAAAAAAATTAAATAAAATGAAAGTAAAATGAACGCGAACGACGCGGATCGAACCTGCGGCCACTGGTTGACAGGCCGATACTCGAACCACAAGGCTACATAAGATCCGCCAATAGACAGAAATTAAAGCGACGTATTTATTCATTAGTTTAAACTCTATAATTGTGCAAATCCCTGCTTGAAAGCCATGTGTATACTAGAAGGAGTATTTCTGCGCATGTCCAGATTCTGTGACTGAATTTAGGGTTTTATTTCTAAAATGTCTTTATTTCGGACGTATTTTTAAATAAAATATTGAAATCTTTTTAAATTCTAGTCAATATATTAGTTTTTGAAAAGAAAAATTATGATTTTCACTAAACATACAGTTAAAAAAAAATTAAATAAAATGAAGAAAAATGAAAGTAAAATGAATGCGAACGACGCGGATCGAACCTGCGGCCACTGGTTGACAGGCCGATACTCGGACCACAA